>NW_023046095.1:0-75177 GCF_011762505.2 Arvicanthis niloticus
CCTGGCTATCTATATATCTATCTATCTATCTATCTATCTAATCTACCATCTATCCATCTTCTGTTGTTTGTCTGTCTGTCTGGTCTTTTTTCTACCTCCCTACCTTACTAAATATCTACTGCCTACCTACATACTTAAACCCCTCCTACTATCTTATTTTGGTTTGCCAATATATACACTTCATGTACATTTTCTAGAGCAGAAGCACCTCTCTGTTTACCAGATGAGGAATATCATGGTCATTTGGAAATGCTTTTTACTATCAACAGCAAGTCTTCTTTTCATAAGCACTAAGAGTCTCCAGAGGACTATCCCTGCACTGTTGAGAGCTTAAGTCACAGCTGATGGAAGAGAGTCCTCTAACAACCTCCAGGAGAGAAGCCTGCCATTGCTTTCCACTTCTTCCTCTTACCAAGCTTACTGGTGGCATCGCTCCGAGACTACCTAGCAAGCTCTTTCTATCCAAGAAGCCTGCTCATAGTCTTAGGGTTCAAGGACACAATACCCCAAAAGGAAGGGTACTGCACCCTCCATATTATTTATTGCTAAGCAATTGCCTCGTCCATCACCAAGAAACAACTTCACTGCTGTCCCTCTCAGAATTTCTACACATTGTGGCCACCCAAGTTAGGGCCTGGGCACATAGACAGCCTTTATGATTTTCTCTACATTCAAACCTGGCCTTCCCAGACAATGATGAGCTCAACATAAAAAAAATGATATACCCTGGTCACAAACTGGACCTGCTTCACAGACATCAGGGGTGTAGTTTCCTCATTAGAGGACACACAGCAAATAGATACATAGAAACACACAAACACACACACAGAGCGTGTGTGAGAGAGAAAGAGACAGACACACAGACAGACAGACAGACAGATAAACAGACAGTCAGAAACAGAGACACACAAAGTCAGAGACAAGGACAGAGAGAGGCAGAGACAAGACAGATAAAGAGAGATTTCTGAGAACTGAGACTGTCCATCTGTTAATTCCAGAACCATATATATTTTCCTAGAAATCCCTAAACATGGTAGAGAAAGGCAAGTATCTTTTGAGCCTTCATCCTGACTCATCTTTCTGGATATTAGGGAAGGTGACCTAGTCAGGAAAAGCCCAGACTATGCTGCTTGTTTCTGTGTCAGGTATCAGAGGCAGAAAGCTTTCAAAGTATCCAGCTTGTGTAGTTCCCAGGCAGCTGGGATGTTTAAGAAACCCATTAGACTAGACCATACTCTGGCTGTTTTTACTCACTTTGACCCCAAGACAAGACACTGACTAGGCTCCTTGACCACTTGTGTTACACCTTGAGGTTGCTTGTATAGGATGATGGTGGAGCCTCCCATACCATTGAAGGGTTGTGGGGACTTGTGTAATTTTCTGACAGGCCTGAGACTCCTACCACTACCTGAAGCACAGCTCCAGGAGAGAGCCTTTAAAAAAAGGAAATTCAGAGATAACAATCCTAGACCTAGGAAGGAGCTGAGGTAGGGTTAAGGTTGGCAGGGAGAACATTGACTGCTTAAAGATATTTGGCCAAATGTGCTACCTAGCCCTGAGATTTTGAGATACCTCAGAATAGCAGACTAGCCTGATTCCACACCCTGACTCTCTGTGTGTTAGTAACATGGGGACTTAGAGGTACAAAGGGTATCCTGTAATGCAGCTGATGGGTAGCCTGAAACAAAATCAAGGGGGACATGGATCACTCTGATAAACAGGGACAAACAGGACAGGTCACCCATAAGACGCCAGATGCAGCTTGGTTGCAGATGCCTGTGTAGAGAGGTCCCTTGACTCTGTGCAACCTAAGATGTCCTCCTACAATGTGCTCAGGACCTGGGAGGCTGTGCTTCCTGAGTCAGGCTAGCCAAACCTTGTTTCACAGGCCCTGTTCTCTGGTTAGCTGGATCCTGCTTGCTCACTGTCCTCTCCTAAGCCAAGAAGCCCTCAGGAGGCCCTAGTTTCACCTGTGTAGCCAAAATAGAGCAGTTCCCAAGCAGGTCTGCCACCATGTTCAGAGAAGCACAGGGATGTACAGAAGAAAACTTCAAAAGAATTTGGCTTGATGGCAGTAGAGCACTGAGAATGCCAACTGACAGGCTGCATGAGCAATCTCCCTCTGTCCTTCCTAAGGCAAAAAATGGCAACCAGCTGTAACCTGCTGAAAAATCATTTCCAAGCACTGGGGCTTCCACTGGCCAGAGGTGGATGTCCGTGCAGGACACTGGGGATGCCTAAGCCATATTTTTGTATGTTGTTGGGTAGAGGGTGTGTCTGCCTATGTGTGTGTGTGTGTGTGTGTGTGTGTGTGTGTGTGCGTGATCCTGCACCTCTGTGTGTTCATGCTTTCTCCTGCCTATAAAGTTCAGAAATATGGATGTGGGTGCATAAGTGTAAGAGAACAGGAGGGTGCACATGGCAAAGAGTGAAGGGTCACACAACACATGCAGTTTTCAACAGCAGGACACCTACCAGCCCCTGAAGGGAACAGCAGGAGCCTGGTGAGCACTAAGAGGCCTGAGCAGGTAATTGAAACAGATCCTAATGGAGCCCTACCTAAAGCCTGTGCCAATCTGGACCCTAGGGGCAGAGCCTCAGAAGCAAACACCTGGACATGAGGAACAGAAGCTCATCCTGCCCACTGATTGCCCATCCAGAAAACTGAAACTGGGCCTGGCCCAGGGATTGATCCAGCAACTACCTTCATGTCCCTGCCCACACTGGGGTGCCCTAAAGCTGACAGCCAGTTCTCTTTTTGGAAATAAAGATTCATCAGTCCCTGGGCACATGCTCTAAAGTTGCCAGATCAAAGCACACAGACAAGAAGGCCATTCAAGGATGATCCTAGGCTAGTAGGGCACTCTGATGGTAGACTAGACATCTTGGGCTACAGGGGAAGTTGTACAGAGGCCATAAAGTATGGGAGTATAAAACCAACCCTCTCCATGAATACTAGTCCCAACAATGGCTTCCCACCTAGCAGCAGGAGGCTCCTTACTTGACCAAGGGCAATGGGTGGGCTGCTCTGTGTGTCCCTGAGGCCTTTCTTTGACTGAGCCTAGAGTGTGGTGGGAGATGAAAAGAAGGGCCCCCCAAAAACCTTGGTCTACTTACCTAAGTACACAGGTTGGTATCTCAGGTACCACTAATATGACTCCTAGTTGATGCTGCCCCCAAAAGTCATCCAATCATCTGTTGACCTCAGAGGCCCAGAGGGGCTGGTGGCCCACTTCTACAATCTCATCTGCAGGCTATATAGTACCCTGAGCTGAGAACAAGGACATATCAAAAGAAGACATGAATATTCCATTTCTAACTGCCCCCTTGACAAACAGACTCTGGCCTCAGGTCCCCAATTCTAAGCTCCTACTAAATAAGCATCTCCAGGCAACTGACCAGGAAACCAGGCAACCATTTTGAGCTAATTCCAGCTCCCTCAAAATCTCTCTTCTCTCTCTAACCCTCCACCCTACCTTCTCCACACACCAGCCCTTCACCAAACAACATGGAGCACTCAGAAGACACTTTGCTATCCTTCCTTCCTCCAAAGTCTCCCAGTCACTTTCACAATGGATCCTTCTTTCTGTATCCTACTACACACCCACCTACCTACCTGTGCATGGGCTAGCCATGCATTCAACTCAGAGCTCTCTGAAGGAATTCAAGTGGACACAAGATGACAGGCACCTAGATACAAAGCACTATGAGCATTGATCACTTGTCCCACCAGGATCCCTGCAGCACATGTCCTTCCCTCACCAACAACTCCTAGACCAATTCACATCAAGGTCCTCTGAGGGTGACCATTGGAAATTCTCAATGTGCATTCAAACATTCTCTGCAAGTGCTCACTACCACAGTATGATAACAACTGGCTGGCTATCCACCTAACTATGTAATTATCTATCTTTGTATCTTTCTTTATATCTACCTATGTATCTACCTATGTATCTGTCTAGGTATCTATGTATCTGTGTATCTATGTACCTATCTATGTATCTATCTATGTATTTATCTATATATCTATGTACTTATGTATCTATCTATCTATCTATCTATCTATCTATCTATCTATCTATCTATCTATCTATCTATCTTTTTTTGGCCTACCTTCTTACTTATAAACCTCCTCCTATCTCTTTCAGCTCGCCAATATATACACTTCCAGGCACAATTTCGAGGGCAGAAGCACCTCTCTGTTTACGAGATGATGAATGCCATGGTCATTTTTGAAATGCTTTCACTATTCACCAGCAAGCCTTACTTTCATGAGCACTGAGAGTCTCCAGAGGTCCACCCCTGCACTGTTGGGAGCTTAAGTCAGAGCTGGTATAAGAAGACCACCTAACATCATCCAGGAGAGAAGCCTGCTATTGCTTTGCATTTCTCCCACTCTACCAAGCTTCCTGGAGGCATCTGCACTGATATAACCAAAAGAGCTCTCCATCCAGGCAGGCCTGCTCTGAGTTCTCAGAGGTGCAAGGTCACCCAACACCCCAAAGAAATAAGTGATCTGCCACCCTTCATAATATTTATTACCAAGCAATTTTCTCATCTATCCGCTAAGACAGAAGTACCATCAGGAACTATTCTCTTGCTGTCCCCCCCCCTGGCTTTTCTACACCTAATGCCCACTAATGCTATGGTCTGGGCATACACACAGCATTAGGGTTTATTCTACATCCAAACCTTGCCTTCTCAGACAATGCTCAAAACGATAAGAAATGACACAATATGAACCTAAACTGGACCTGCTTCGGAGCCATCAGGGGCCTAATTTCTTGACTGGAGGACACAGAGCAAACAGATAAATAGAAACACACACACATACACAGCCAGAGAGAGAGAGAGAGAAAGAGAGAGAGAGAGAGAGAGAGAGAGAGAGAGAGAGAGAGAGAGAGAGAGAGAAAGAGAGAGAGACAGAGAGAGAGACAGAGAGAGAGACAGAGAGAGAGACAGAGAGAGACAGAGAGAGAGACAGACAGACAGACAGACAGACAGACAGACAGACAGTGACAAAGAGACATAGAGATTCAGAGAGAAACTCTGAACTCCCAGTTTTCTGGGATCTGAGACTGTTCATCTTTTAATTCCGGAACAATGTCTAGTCTTCCAGAAATTCCTGGATATGGCAGAGAAGGCCAGCTGGCTTTTCAGCATTCATCCTGTCTCACCTCTCTGCATGTTAGGGAAGGTAAGCTAATGAAGAGAAGCCCAGACTCAGTGGCCTGTTTGTGTGTCAGGCATCAGAGCCAGGAGGGACCTGGCCAGGAGGGTTCCCTGGCAGCCTGAGCTGTTATGGACACACTAGGGACTACAGCATACTCTGGCTGTTTTAATCACTTTGACCCCAAGCCAAGGCAATGCCTAGGCTCCTTGAGCCCTTGGGTCACAGCATGAGGTTGCTTGCATAGAATGATGGGAAAGCTTCCATACCATTGAAGGGTTCTGGAGACTTGGGTGATTTGCTTCCAGGCCTGGGAACCTTACCCCCACCTGAAGCACAGCCTGAGGAAAGAGCCTTTTCTTACAAAAAAAGAAAGCCAGAGATAACAACCATAGACCTAGGAAGGGGTCTAGGTGGGGCTTGGGTTGGCAGGGAGGACACTAACTGCTTAAGAATATCTGGCCACAAAATCTATTAAGCACTAAGATGTATAGACAGCCAGAGAAGCAGAGTAGCCTGATCCCACACCCTGACTCTTTGTGGGTTAGTAACAAGGTGACATGGGGGTAGGAAAGACATCCTGTAAGGCAGCTGCTGGGCAGCCTCAAACAAAAGCAAGGGGAACCCACATTACTCTGATGAACAGGGATGGGAATCACAAGTCACCTACAAGAACCCAGATGCACCCTTCGGTGCAGACGTCTGTGTAGAGAGATCCTGTAACTCTGTAAAACCTAAGTTGTCCTCCTGCACTGCACTCAGGACCAGGGAGGCTGTGCTTCCTGAGTCAGGCTAGCCAAAACCTGTGTCGCAGGCCCTGTTCCCTATTCAGCTGGATCCTATCCACACACAGGCATTTCCTTGGGCCAAGAAGACTTAAGGAGGCCCTAGTCCTGCCTGTGCAGCCAGAATAGAGTGGCTCCCAAGTGAGTCTACCTCCATGTTCAGAGAGTCACAGGGATGGGCAGGAGGAATTTGCAAAACAATTCTGCTTGATGGCAATAGAAAAAAATACCAACTGTCAGGCTGTATATGCACTCTCCCATTGTGCTTCCTAAGGTAAAAAATGCCAACCAGATACCACAAGCTGCCAAAATTCTGACCATTCACTGTGGATTCCACTTGCCAGAGGTGGGTGTGGATGCCTAAACTGTTTTTGTATGTTGTTGCATGGTGTGTGTGTGTGTGTGTGTGTGTGTGTGTGTGTGTATGTGTGTGTATGTGTGTGTGTACATGCACACACATGCAAGCATGCTTTGTCCCCTCTGTGTGTGCATGCTCTCTCCTGCCTATAAGGTTCGTTAATATGGATGTGGGTGCATATGTGTTGGGGAACATGAGGTTGTGCATGGTGAAGATGGAAGGGTCACCCATCACAGGCGCTCCTCAACTGCAGGGCACCTGCCAGCCACTTAAGGTTCCAGCAAAAGGGTGTCAAGCACTAACAGTCATGAGCAGGTACTTGCAAAGGATCCTGTGGGAACCCTACATAAACCCTTGCAGATCTGAACCCTAGGGGCAGAGCCTTAGATACAAATGCCTTGTCTTGAGGACAAGGACTTGACCTTGCCCACTCAGTCCCCAGCCAGGACACTGCAAGAAGGCCTGGTGGGGAACTGATTAATCCATCACCTACCTGCCTGACCCTCCCCACATGGGGGTCCCCTAAAGCTTACAACTAGTTCTCTTCTTAGGGATGCAGACCCCATGGTTTCTGGGAACACTTTCTCACTTCCCAGGTCAAGGCATCTACCCAAGAAGGCCCTCCCAGTTTGAAGCTCAGCTGATAGGGTACCCTGGTGGTGAGTCACAGAGCTCAGGGAATAGGAGAAGTTGACCAGAGGCTGCACAGGGTGGGGTTGGGGAACCAACCTTCTCCATGGTTACTATTCCCAACACTGGATTCCCAGATAGGAGTAGGAGGCTCTTCACTGGACACAGGGAAATGGGTGGGCTCTTCTGTGTGTCCCTGATGCCTTCAATTTCCCTGTAGTGAGCCCAGAGTGTGGTGGGAAATGAAAAAAAAAAAAAAAAGGGCTACACCAAATACCTTGGTCTAGTTACCTAGGCAAACAGTTTGGTATCTCAGGTAACCCTCAATATGATTTCTGGTGAATGCTGCCCCCCAAAAGTCATCCAGTAATCTGTTCACATCATAGACCCAGAGGGGCTGACTGCCTACTTCCATAATCATGCCTGCAGGCCACTTAGCACCCAGAAATGAGGACAAGGACATATCAAATGATGATATTAGTATTCCATCCCAACCTGCCAGCTTACCAAAAAGACCCTGGCCTTGGGCCACCATTTCTAAGCACCTACTAAGTAAGCATCTCCAGGCAATTGACCAGGAAACCAGGCAACCATTATGAGTTAATTGCAGCCCCCTCACAATCTCTTTTTTCTCTCTAACCCCCCACCCCACTTTCACCACACCTTCTCACTTCAGCAATCACTGTGCAGCACTTAGGAGAGACTTTGCTATTCTCCTTCCTCCAAAGTCTCCAAGTCACTCTCACCATAGATTTTTCTTTCTGTATCCTATCACACACCCACCTACCTACCTGTGCAGGGGCTAGGCATGCATGTAACTCAGAGATCTCTGAAGGGATTCAAGTGGACCCAAGATGACAGGCACCTAGACACAAAGCACAATGAGCATTTATCACTTGTCCCACAAAGATACCTGCAGCACATTCACTCCCTTTACCAACTCCTCCTTGACCAAGTCACACCAAGGTCCTCTGAGGGTGCTCATTGGAAATTCTCAAGATGCCTTCAAACATTCTCTCCAAGTGCTCACTGCCACAGCATCATAACAACTGCCTGGCTATACGTCTATCTATGGATCTGTCTGTCTATCTATCTATCTATCTATCTATCTATCTATCTATCTATCTATCTTTTTCTTACCTCCATACATTACTACATATCTACCTACCTACCTACCTACTTACACACCTCCTACTATCTCGTTTGGCTCGCCAATATATACACTTGCAGGTACATTTTCTAGGGCAGAAGCAACACTCTGTTTACCAGATGATAAATACCATTGTCATTTGTGAAATGCTTTTCACTATCCACCAGCGAGTCTTTTTTTCATGAGCACTGCGAGTCTCCAGAGGACTAACCCTGCACTGTCCAGAGCTTAAGTCACAGCTGGTGTAAGAAGACCTCTCTACCAACCTCCAAGAAAGAAGCCTGCCATTGCTTTCCACTTCTGCCTCCCTACCAAGCTTCCTGGAGGCATCTGTTCTGATACAACCAAGAGAGCTCTTTCTATCCAGGCAGGCCTGCTCTGAGTTCTCAGAGGTGCAAGGCCCAGAACCCCATAAAAGGAAGGGTCCTGCCACCCTCCATATTATTTATTGCTAAGCAATTGTCTCATCCATTTAGCAAGAAACAACTTTTCTTGCCAATTTGGACCCTAGGGGCAGAGCCTCAGAAACAAATTCCTGGACTTGAGGACCGGTAACTGATCCTGCCCACTTAATGACAATCCAGGACACTGTAAATGGTATGGCCCAGAGATTGATACAGTACCTACTTGCCTGACCCCACCCAGATGGGAGGCTCCCTAAAGCATGCAGCCAGTTCTCTTTTAGGGGATGCAGATTCCTCTTTCTAGACACACTCTCTCAAGATTTTAGGTCAAGGCAGCCAGCCAAGAAGGCTCTCCTAGGATGATCCTCAGCTGGTAGGGTACCCTGGTGGTAGATACAGTGAGCTAGGGGAACTAGAGAAGTGGAACAGAGGCCGCACAGAATGGAGGACGGGAACCAATCTTTTCCATTAGCACTACTCCCAATAATGGCTTCCCACCTAGCAGCAGGAGGCTCTGCACTGGACCCAGGGCAATGGGTTGGATGCTCTGTGTGTCCATGAGGCCTTCAGTTTCCCTGGCCTGAGCCTAGAGTGAGGTGGCAGATGAAAAGAAGGGTCCCCTGAAAACTTTGTTCTTCTTACCCAGACACACAGGTTGATATCTCAGTTACCCCTCAATATGAGTTCTGGTAGATGCTGTCCCACAAAGTCATCTGATCATCCATCCACCTCAGAGGCCCAGAGGGGCTGGCCACCCACTTCCAAAATCTCACCTGCAGGACACCTAGCATCCTGAGCTGAGGACAAGGACATATCAAAAGAAGAAATAAAATTTCCATCCCAACTTGCCTCCTTGACAAACGGGCCCTCATCTTGGCCCCCAATTCTAAGCGTCTATTAAGTAAGCATATTCGGGTTTACAGGAAACCAGGCCACCATTATGAGTTAATTCCAGTTCCTTCACAATCACTCTCCTCTTTTTAACACTCCAACCCACCTCCACCATACCCCAGCTCTTCAGCCAGCAAACACCATGCAGCACTCATGGGACATTTTGCTATGTTTCCTTCCTCCAAAGTCCCCAAGTCATTCTCACCATGAATCTTTCTTTCTTTATCCTAGTACATACCAACCTACCTACCAGTGCAAGGGCTAGGCATGCATGCAACTCAGAGCTCTCTAAAGGGAAGCATGTAGAACCAAGATGACAGGCACGTAGACACAGAGCTCAATAAGCATTTATCATTTGTCCTACCAGGATTCCTGCAGCACATCCCCTCCCCTCACCGACTTCTCCTAGACAAATTCACACCAAGGTCCTCTGAGGGTGCCCATTGGAAACTCTCAAGGTGCTTTCAAACATTCTCTCCAAGTGCTCACGACCAGACTATGATAGCAAATGATTGGCAATCTACCTGCCAATGTATGTATGTATGTATGTATGTATGTATGTATGTATGTATCTACCTACCTACCTTCCTATGTATGTATCTATGTATGTATGTATGTATGTATGTATGTATGTATGTATGTATCTATCTATCTATCTATCTCCAATTACCTACCTATCTACCTACATACCTACCTATGTACTTTCATGCCTTCTACTCTCTTTTTGTGACTTGCCAATATATACACTTCCAGGTATATTTTCTAGGGCAGAAGCACCTCTCTGTTTACCAGATGATGCATGCCATGGTCATTTGAGAAATGCTTTTTACTATCAACCACAAGCTTTTCTTTCATGAGCACTGAGAGTCTCCAGACATCCACCCCTGCATTGTTGAGAGCCTAAGTCACAGCTGGTGGAAGAAGACCCCTCCACAAACCTTCAGAAGAGAATCCTGACATTGCTTTCTACTTTTCCCTCCCCACCAATCTTCCTGGAGGCATTTGCTCTGATACAACCAAGAGAGTTCTTTCTATCCAGGCAGGCCTACTCTGAGTTCTAAGAGGTACATGGCCCACAACCCCCCAAAACAGTGGGTCCTGCCACTCTCCATAGTACTTAAACAATTATCTCATCCATCTACCAAGACAGAAGTACTATCAGAAACAATTCTTCTGCTGTTCCCCTTTGGCCTTTCTACACCTTGTGCCTACCCAAGCTATGGCCTGGGCACATATACAGCCTTAAGGGTTTTCCCTATATCAAACCTGACATTTACAGACAATGCTGAGCTCAACACCATAAGAAATAATACATGCTGGGCATAACTGGACCTGCCTCAGAACCAATAAGGGCGTATTATCCTCACTAGAGGACAAACAGCAAATAGTTACATAGAAACACAAACAGATATGTTGGGGCCTAGGCTGGCCCACTTTGGGCAGCCTAAAATGTTGTGGCCCTCTCCACTCCACACTTGGTGGCCACTGTTTCCTGGCCCAAGCTGCCTCTCCAGTCTACAGGTAAGGTTTCAGCAAGAGAGAGAATGAGGACGGACTCGAAGAATGGAGACCAGACAGAGTGTGATTCAATCCCATTTACTCTTCAGTCTCTCTTCCAAGTCCAAATCCCAAGTCTTGAGTTCTAGTTCCTAGTTCCTAGTTGTACTCAATCTAGTTCCTAGTTGTACTCCTTCTAGTTCCTAGGTGTACTCTTCTTGTTCTCTTCCGAGTGTCTAATGTCTACTCCTACTCCTAGGATTATTGAAGAGCCTCAAAGACCATTGATGGGTTCTGGAGACTTGGGTGATTTTCTGACAGGCCTGGGACACCGATCCCCGCCTGAAGCACAAATCCAGGAGAGAACCTTTTCAAAACAAGGAAAGTCAAAGATAACAACCCTAGACATAGGAAGGGGCTGAGGTAGGTGTAAGTTTGGCAGGGAGAATATTAACAGCTTAAGGGTATCTGGCCAAATATGCTAACTAGCCCTGAGATTTTGAGATACCTCAGAGAAGCAGACTAGCCTTATCACACATCCTGACTCTCTGTGGGTTAGTAACAAGGGCAGGTAAGGGTACAAAGGACATCCTGTAAGGCAACTGATGGGCAGCCTCAAACAAAAGCAAGGGGGACCTGGATAACTCTGTTGAACAGGGACAAACAGGATAGGTCACCCACAAGAATCCAGATGCAGCTTGGTTGCAGATGACTGTGTAGAGAGGTCCCTTGACTCTGTGCAACCTAAGATGTCCTCCTGCAATGTGCCCAGGTCCTGGGAGGCTGTGGTTCCTGAATCAGGCTACCCAAACCTGGTTTCACAGGCCCTGTTCTCTGTTCAACTGGATCCTGCTCACTCACAGGCCTCTCCTAAGCCAAGAAGCCCTTAGGAGGCCCTAGTTTCACCTGTGTAGCCAAAATAGTGCAGCTTCCAAGCAGGTTTGCCACTGTGTTCAGAGAGGCACAGGGATGTGCAGGAGGAATCCTCAAAAAATTCAGCTTGATGGCAGAAGAGCACTGAGAATGCTAACAGCCTGGCTGCATGAGCACTCTCCCTCTTTCCTTCCTAAGGCAAAAAAAAGGCAACTAGCTGTAACCTACTGAAAAAACATCCCCAAGCACTGGGGCTTCCACTGGCCAGAGGTGGCTATCCATGCAGGACACTGGGGATGCCTAAGCCATGTTTTTGTATGTTGTTGTGTAGGGGGTGTATCTGATTGTGTGTCCACCTTTGTGTGTGTGTGTGTTTGTATGTCTATGCATGCTCCTGCACCTCTGTGTGTGCATGCTCTCTCCTGCCTATAAGGTTCAGAAATATGGATGCAGGTGCATAAGTGTTGGGGAACAAGAGGGTGAGCATGTCAGAGAGAGAAGGGTCACCCATTATACCCACTCTTCAACAGCTGGGAACCTGCTAGCCACTAAAGTGTATGGCAGGAGGCTGGCAAGCACTAAGAGGCCTGAGCAGGTACTTGTAACAAATCCTGTTGGAGCACTACCTAAAGCCTGTGCTAATATGGACCCTAGGGGCAGAGCCTCAGAAGCAAACTCCTGGACTTGAGGACCAGGAGCTGATCCCACCCACTGAATGCCCAGCCAGGACACTAAAACTGGGCCTGGCCCAGAGATTGATTTAGCAAATAGATGCATGACCCCACCCACATTGTGTGCCCAAAAGCTGACAGCCAGTTCTCTTTTTGGAAATACAGACTCAGCAGTCACTGGGCACATGCTCTATAGTTGCCAGACCAAGGTACCCAGACAAGAAGGCCATCCTCGAATGGTAGGGCACCCTGGTGGTGGACTAGAGATCTTGGGGTACAGAGGGGGTTGAAGATACCCACATGGTGTGGGAATGTGGAACCAACCTTTTACATGGGTACTAGTCCCAAAACTGGCTTTCTACCTAGCAGCAGGATGCTCTAAATTGGGACCAGGGCAATGCGTTGGCTGCTCTATGTGTCCCTGACATTTTTAGTTTCCCTGAACTGAGCCCAGAATGTGTTGGGAGATGAAAAGAAGGTTCTACCATAAAAACCTTGGTTAACTTACTCAGGTTGGATTCTCAGGTACCCCTAAATATGATTTCTAATGGATGCAGCCCCTCAAAGTCATCTAGTCATTTGTCCACCTCAGAAGCTCAGAGGGGCTGGCTGCCCACTTTCACAATCTCACCTGCAGGCCACTTAGCATGATGAGCTGAGGACAAAGACATATCAAAAAAACAAATGAATATTTTATCCCACCCTGCCACCTTGACAACTAACCCCTGGCCTCGGCCCCCAATTCTAAGCCCCTACTAAGTAAGCATCTCCAGGCAACTTGCCAGGAAACTAGGGAACCATTATGAGCTATTTCCAGCTCCCTCACAGTCACTCTCCTCTCTATAACCCTGCACCCCACCTCCAGCACACCCAATCCATTCACCAACAACAATGCAGCACTCAGAGGACACTTTGCTCTCCTTTTTTTCCAAAGTCCCCAAGTCACTCTCACCACATATCTTCCTCTGTGTCCTAGCACACACTCAACTATCTACCTGAGCAGGGGCTAGGCACCCATGCAAATCAGAGCTCTCTGAAGAGATTCAAGTAGACCCAAGGTGACAGGCACCTAGACACAAAGTACAATGAGCATTTATCACTTTTCCCACCAGGATCTCTAGCACATCTCCTCCCCTCAGCAAATCCTCCTAGATTAATTCACACAAAGGTCCTATGAAGGTGTCCATTGAAAATTGTCAAGATGCCTTCAAACTATTTCTGTAAGTAATCACTTGCACACACAAGTGTATGATAGTTATGACTACCACAGCAGGATAACAACTGGTTGGCTATCCTCCTACATATGTAATTATCTATGTTACATACGTACATTACCTACTTATCTATCTATCTATCTATCTATCTATCTATCTTTTTTCTGCCTACCTATCTAACTACATATACCTATTTACCTACCTACCTACTTAAATACCTACTATCTTTTATCTATCTATCTATCTATCTATCTATCTATCTATCTATCTATCATCTATATATCTATTTATCTATCCATCTATCTATCTATTTTTTCATGCTTACATATCTACCTACCTATATACCTACCTACTTTCACACCTCCTACTATCTCTTTTTGGGTCACCAATATATAAATATCCATGTACATTCTCTAGGGCAGAATCACTTTTTTGTTTACCAAATGATGAATGGCATGTTCTTGTATGAAATGTTTTTCACTCTCCACACCAAAGCCTTCCGTTCATGAGCACTGAGAGTCTCCAGGGGTCCACACCTGCACTGTCAAGAGCTTAAGTCAGAGCTGCACTGCATTAAGTACTTAGGAGGCTGTGTTTCCAGAGTCAGGCTAGCCAAACCTGGTGTTGCAGGCTCTCTTCTCTGGTCAGCTGGCCTCATGCTCAAAAGCCTCTCCTGGGCCTAGAAGTCCACAGGAGGACATAGTCCCACCAGTGCAGCCAGAATAAAGTGGCTAACAAGCAGGTCTTCCATTATCTTCAGAGAGGAGCAGGGATGTGCAGGCAGAATCCTCAAAACAATTCTACTTGATATCAGTAGAGCAGTGAGAACACCAACTGCCAGCCTGCATGGGCATTCTCCTTCTGTGATTTAAGGAAAAAAAAAAAAAAAAAAAAAAAAAAAAAAAAACAAAAAAAAAAAAAAAAAACAAAAAAAAACAAAAAAAAACAAAAAACAAACAAACAAAACAAAACAAACAAACAAAAAAAAACCAACCAGCGGCCACCACCTGCCAACAATATGGCCAAGCACTGGGGTTTCAACTGACCAGAAGTGGGTGTCTGTTCAGGACACTGGAGATGTCTAAACTATGATTATGTATGTATGTTGGTGGGTAGTGTGTGACTCTCTCTCTCTCTCTCTCTCTCTCTCTCTCTCTCTCTCTCTCTCTCTCTCTCTCTCTCTCTGTGTGTGTGCATCCATATATATAAGATTGAAAGTTTGAATGTTCCTGCAATTCTGTGTGTGCATGCTTTCTCCTGCCTATAAGGTTCGGGAATATGGATGTTGGTGAAAAAATGTCAAGGCAAGAGGAGGTTGTGCATGGTGGAGATGGAAGAGTCACCCAGCATAGGCACTTCTCAATTGCAGGGCACCTGTAACCCACTGAAGGGTCCAGCAGGAGGACAGCAAGCATTAAGAGGCATGAGCAGGTATTTGCAAAGCATCCTATGAGAGCTGTACCTAATCCCCATGCCAATCAGGACCCTAGTGGCAGAGCATCAGAATCAAATGCCTGGACTTGAGGACCAGGAGCTGGGCCTGCCCACTCAGTGCCAAGCCAGAACACTGGGACTGGGCCAGTCCCAGAGATTGATCCAGCCTGAGGCTGCTTGACCCCGCCCAAACAAAGATCCCTTAAGCTGAAAGCCAGTTCTCTTTTTGAAGAGGCAGACTTCTCTGTTCCTGGTTACACTCTAACAAGATGCCAGATCAAGGCACCCAGACAAAAAGGCACTTCCAGGATGATCCTTGACTGGTAGGGCAGCCAGATTGTAGTATCAGTGCTCAGGAAACAGGGTAATGTGAACAGAGGCCACAGGGGCTGGGGGTGGTAAAC
The DNA here is from genome assembly GCF_011762505.2 of Arvicanthis niloticus. Lineage (NCBI taxonomy): Eukaryota > Metazoa > Chordata > Mammalia > Rodentia > Muridae > Arvicanthis > Arvicanthis niloticus. Next base: position 15,482 of record NW_023046095.1, read on the forward strand.
TAATCTCAATTGACATTAGTTCCAACATTGGCTTCTGACATAGCAGCAGAAGGCTCTGCACTGGACCCAGGGTAAAGGGTAGGATGCACAGTGTGTTCCTGAGGCCTTCAGTTTCCATGGTGTGAGCCTGGAGTCAGTGTGAAGTGAAAAGAAGCTTTTCACCCCATGAAAAATTTTGTCTATATACCCAGGCACACAGGTTGGTATCTCAAATACCCCTCAATTTGAGTTCCAGTAGATGCTGCCCCACAAAGTTATCCAGTCATCTGTCCACCTCAGAGGTCCAGAGTGGCAGGCCACCCAATTTCACATTCTCACCTTTAAGCCACCTAACATGCTGAGCTGAGGACAAGGACATATCAAACGAAGAAATAAACATTCCGTCCCAACCTGCTCTCCAGAGTACTATGCTCTGGCCTCGGGACCCCAGTTCTAAGCACCTAATAAGTAAACTTCTACACACAACTGACCAGAAAACCAGGCAACCATTATGAGCTAATTCAAGCTCCCTCACAATCTCTCTCCTCTCTCTAGCCCTCTACAACACCTACATCACACCCCAGATATTAACCAACCACCATGCAGCACTCAGGGGACACTTTGATCTCGTTCCTTCCTCCAAAGTCCTCAAGTCACTCTCACTATAGATCCTTCTTTCTTTATCCTAACACATACTCAACTATCTATCTGAGCAGGCGCTAGTCACAAATGCAAATCATAGCTCTCTGAAGAAATTCAAGTGGACCCACAATGACAGGCACCTAGACACAAAGGAAAAGGAACATTTATTACTTGTCCCATCAGGATTCCTGCAACACATCCTCTCCCCTCAACAACTCCTCCTAGACTAATTCACACAAAGGTTCTCTGAGGGTGCCCATAAACAATGCTCAAGGTGCCTTCAAATTTCTCTGTGTATGTATGTATGTATGTATGTATGTATGTATGTATCTACCTATTTTTTTCATATCTAAATACCTACATATCCACCTTCCTACCTACCTACCTACCTACCTACCTACCTACCTACCTACCTACCTAGTTAAGTAACTCATACTATCTATTTTTGTGTCACCAAAATATACACTTTCAGGTACATTTCCTAGTTCAGAATGACCTTTCTGTTGATGAAATAATAAATGTCATGGTCATTTGTGAAATGTTTATCACTATCCCCCAGGAAGCCTCCCTTTCAGGAGCACTGATAGTCTCCAGAGGTCCACCCCTGCTCTGTTAAGAACTTAAGTCAGAGCTGCACTGCGTTCAGTACCTGGGATGCTGTGCTTCCAGAGTTAGGCTAGCCAAACCTGGTGTTGCAGGCTCTCTTCTCTGGTCAGCTGGCCTCTTGCTCACATGCCTCTCCTGGGCCTAGAAGTCCACAGCAGGACATAGTCCCGCCAGTGCAGCCAGAATAAAGTGGCTAAAAATCAGGCTTTCAATTACGTTCAGATAGGCACATGGATGTGCAGGAGGAATTCTCAAAATAATTCTGCTTCATTGCAGTAGAGCAGTGAGAACATCAACTTCCAGCCTGCATGGGCATTCTCCTTCTGCCCTTTAAGGAAAAAAAAAAAAAAAACAGCAACCACCACCTGCTAACAACATGGCCAAGCACTGGAGTTTCAGCTGGCCAGGGGGGGTGGTGTCCAATCAGGACACTGGAGATCTCTAAACTATGATTTTGTATGTTGTTGGGTAGTGTGTGTGTGTGTGTGTGTGTGTGTGTGTGTGTGTGTGTGTGTGTTTGTGTGTAAGTGCATGTATATATGCAAGCTCACAAGAGGAAATGCTCCTGTACTTCTCTGTGTGCATGCTTTGTCCTGTCTTTAAGGTTCAGGAATATGGAAGTTGGTGCATAAGTGTCAGGAAAAAAAAGAATCTGCATGGTGGAAATGGAAGAGTCACGCAGCACAGGCACTTCTCAACTGTGGGGCACCTGTCACCCACTGACGTGTGCAGCAAGAGAGAGTCAAGCACTAAGAGGCATCAGCTTGTACTTGCAAAGGATCCTGTGAGAGCCCTACCTAAACCACATTCTAATCTGGAACCTAGGGGCAGAGCATCAGAATCAAAGGCCTGGACTTGAGGACCAGGAGCTGAGCCTGCCCACTCAGTGCCCAGCCAGAACACTGGGACTGGGCCTGGCCCAGAGATTGATCCAGCTTGAGGCTGCCTGACTTTTCCCACACAAAGGTCCCCTAAGCTCAAAGCCAGTTCTCTTTTTTGAAGAGGCAGACTCCTCTGTCCTTGGTTACACTCTAACAAGATGCCAGGTAAAGGCACCCAGACAGAAAGCTCTCCCAGGATGATCCTCAGCTCCTAGGGCAGCCAGGTGGTAGAATCAGAGCTCAGGGAAAGGGGTAATGTGAACAGAGGCCACAGTGGTTTGGGGTGGAGAACTAACCTCAATTGGCATTAGTCCCAACATTGGCTTTCCACTCAGCTGCAGGAGGCACTGCACAGGAGCCAGAGAAATGGATGGGCTGCTCTGTGTGGCCTTGAGGCCTTCAGTTTCCCTGATGTGTGCCCAGAGTGCGGTACAAATTGAAAAGAAGCCCCCCCACCCCCCTGAAAAATTTTGTCTACTTACCCAGGCACAAAGGTTGCTATCTCAGGTATCCCTCAATGTGAGTTCTGGTGGATGGTGCCACACAATGTCATCCAATCATCTGTCCAAGTCAAAGTCACAGAGTGGCTGGGTGCCTACTTGAACAATCTGACCTGCAGGCCACCTAGAATGCTGAGCAGAGGACAAGGACATAATCAAAAGAAGAAATTAATATTCCATCACGACTTACCCCCTTGAAAACCAAGCACTGGCCTCAGGCCCCCAATTCTAAGCACCTACAAAATAAGCATCTCTTGGATGTTGACCAGGAAACCAGGCAACCATTATGAGCTAATTCAAGCTCCCTCAGAATCTCTCTCCTCTCTCAAACACTCCACCCCACCTCCATCACACCCCAGCCATTCACCAACTACCATGGAGCACTCTGTGGACACTTTGATCTTCTTCCTGCCTCTAAAGTCCCTAAGTCACTCTCACCATGGATCCTTCTTTCTGTATCCTAGCACACACTCAAGTATTTACCTGATCAAAAGTTAGGCACGCATGCAACTCAGAGCTTACTGACGGGATTCAAGTGGAACCAAGGTGACTGGCAGCTAGACACAAAGCACAATGAGCATTTATCGCTTGTCCCACCAGAATCCCTGCAGCATATGCCCTCCACTCACCAAATCCTCCAAGACCAATTCACACCAAGGTCACTAAGGGTACCCAGTAAAAATTATTAAGGTGACATCAAACTTTCTCTGCAAGTTGCTCACTCCCACAGCATGACAACTAGCTGGCTATGTATGTTACTGTGTCTGTCTGTCTGTCTGTCTGTCTGTCTGTCTATTTATCTATATATCTGTCATTTACCTATCTATTTATCTATATCTTTATTTATTTTTATACCTACACATCTATAAATCTACCTGCCTTCCTACCTACCTACCTACTTACCTACCCACCTATGTACTTACACACCTCCTAATATCTTTTTTTGTGTCAACAATACATACACTTCCAGCTATATTTTCTAGGGCAGAATCACCTTTCTGTTTACCAGATGATAAGTGACATTGTCATTTGTGAAATGTTTTTCACTGTCCACCAGCAAGCCTTCCTTCTTTGAGCACTGAGAGTCTCTAGAGGTGCATTGCACTATAGAGAGCTTAAGTCACAGCTGCATGGTGCTCAGGCCTTGGAGGCTGTGCTTCAATAGTCAGGATAACCAAACCTGATGATGCAGGCCCTCCTCTCTGGTCACCTGCAACTTGTTCACCCACAAGTCTTGCCTTGACATAAAAGTCCACAGGAGTCCCTAGTCCAGCCTGTGCAGCCAGAATAGACTGGCTACAAGGATGGCTGCCACTATGTTCATGGGCACATATATGCAATCTAGCAAGTGAGAGTGCTCCTGCACTTCTGTGTGTGTATGCTTTCTCCTGCCTATAAAGTTTGGAATTATGGATTTTGGTCCATAAGTGTCGGGAAAAAGAGGTTGTGCATGGTGGAGATGGAAGAGTCACATATCACAGGCACTTCTCAACTGCAGGACATCTGCCAGCCACTGAAGGGTGCAGCAGGAGAGAGTCAAGCACTAATAGGCATCAGCTTGTACTTGCAAAGAATCCCATGAGAGCTCTACCTAAACCTCATGCTAATCTGGACACTAGGGGCAGAACATCAGAATCAAAGGCCTGGAATTTTAGCCCTCATGGAAAAATTTGTTCTCCTTCCTTCCTGTCAGAACCTTAAGTAATAGCTGGTAGTAAAAGACCCCACTAACCACCACCAGGAGAGAAGCCTCACATGGCTTTCTGCTTCTCCATTCCCATTAAGCTTCCTCCAGGTATCTGCTCTGAATCATACAAGACACATACCTACCTGACTCCATCTACATGGGTATCTCCTAAAGCTGACAGCCAGTTCGCTTCTTGTGGATTCAGACTCTTTGGTATCTGGCCACACTCTCTCACTTCCCAGCCAAGAAGGCCCTCTTAGAATGATCCTCATCTGATAAGGCACCTGTGTGGTGGAGTCAGAGAGCTCAGGAGACAGGGGAAGTTGAACAGAGGCCCCAGGGGGAGTTGGGGAACCAAACTTTCTCCATTGGCATTAGTCTCAACACTGGCATTCCATATAGCAGCAGGAGGCACTGCACACAACACATGGCATTCCGTGGGCTGCTCTGTGCATCCACGAGTCCTTCAGTTTCCCTGGACTGAGCCCAGAGTGTGGTGCAAGATGAAAGGTAGGGCCGACACAAAAACCTTGGTCTACTTAACCAGTCACACAGGTTGGTATCTCAGGTATCCATCAATATGAGTTCTGGTAGAAGCTGCCTCACAAAGTCATCCAATCATCTGTTGACCACAAACGCCTAGAGGGTCTTGCTGCCCACTTCCAAAGTCTCACCTGAATTCCAACTAGCACGATGAGCTTAGGACAAGGACATATCTAAACATGAAGTGAATATTTCATCTCCACCTGCTCCCTTGAAAACCAAGCTCTGGCCTCGGGCCCAAAATTCTAAGCACCAACAAAATAAGCATCTCCAGGCAACTGACCAGGATACCTGGCAACCATTATGAGCTAATTCAAGCTCCCTGAGAATCTCCCTCCTCTATCAAAACCTCCATCTCACCTACATCACACCCCAGCCATTCACCAACTACCATGGAGCACTGTGTGGACACTTTGATCTTCCTCCTGCCTCTACAGTCCCCAAGTCACTCTCACCATGGATCCTTCTTTCTGCATCCTAGCACACACTCAAGTATCTACCTGATCAAAAGTTAGGCATGCATTCAACTCAGAGCTCTCTGAAGGGATTCAAGTGGACCCAAGGTGACAGGCACCTAGACACAAAGCACAATGAGCATTTATGGCTTGGCCCAGCAGGACCCCTGCAGCACATCCCCTCTGCTCACCAACTCCTCCTAGATCAATTCACACCAAGATCCCTTAGGGTGTCCTATATATATTCTCAAGGTGCCATCAAACTTTCTCCGCAAGTTGCTCACTCCCACAGCATGATAACTACTAGCTATGTATGTAACTGTCTGTCTGTCTGTCTATTTATACATATATCTGTCATTTATCTATCTATTTATCCATCTCTTTATTTATTTTTATACCTACATATCTATATATCTACCTGCCTTCCTACCTACATACCTACTTACCTACCTATCTACGTACTTACACTCCTCCTAATATCTCCTTTTGTGTCAACAATACATACACTTCCAGTGACATTTTCTAGGTCAGAATCACCTTTCTGTTTACCAGATGATAAGTGCCATTGTCATTTGTGAAATATTTTTCACTATCCACCAGCAAGCCTTCCTTTTTTGAGCACTAAGCATCTCCAGAGGTCCACTGCACTGTAGAAAGCTTAAGTCACAGCTGAATGGTGTCAGGCCTGGGAGGCTGTGCTTCCCTAGTCAGGATACCCAAACCTGGTGTTGCAGGCCCTCCTCTCTGGTCAGCTGAACCTTGCTCACTCACATGTTTCCCCTGGACCTAGAAGTCTACATGAGGCCCTAGTCCAGCCTGTGCAGCCAGAATAGACTGGCTACAAGCAGGTCTACCACTATGTTCATAGGCACATATATGCAATCTTGCAAGAGAGAATGTCCCTGCACTTCTGTGTATGCATGCTTTCTCCTGCCTATAAGGTTTGGAAATATGGATTTTGGTCCATAAGTGTCAGGGGAAGAGGAGGTTGTGCATGGTGGAGATGGAAGATTCACCCATCACAGGGGCTTCTCAACTGCAGGACATCTGCCAGCCACTGAAGGGTGCAGCAGGAGAGAGTCAAGCACTAAGAGGTGTCAGCTTGTACTTGCAAAGGATCCTGGGAGACCCCTACCTAAACCTCATGGTAATCTGGACACTAGGGGCAGACCATCAGAATCAAAGGCCTGTACTTGAGGACCAGGAGCTGGGCTCGCCCACTCAGTGCTCAGCCAGAACACTGGGACTGGGCCAGGCCCAGTGATTGATCCAGCCTGAGGCTGCCTGACTTTTCCCACACAAAGGTCCCTTAAGCTCAAAGCCAGTTCTCTTTTTTGAAGAGGCAGACTCCTCTGTCCTTGGTTACACTCTAACAAGATGCCAGGTAAAGGCACCCAGACAGAAAGCTCTCCCAGGATGATCCTCAGCTCCTAGGTCAGCCAGGTGATAGAATCAGAGCTCAGGGAACGGGGTAATGTGAATAGAGGCCACAGGGGTTTGGGGTGGGAAACTAACCTTCTCAATTGGCATTAGTCCCAACATTGGCTATCCACTTAGCTACAGGAGGCACTGCACAGGAGCCAGAGAAATGGATGGGCTGCTCCATGTGTTCCTGAGGCCTTCAGTTTCCAATCAGAAAAAAGTGCCCCCCCCCACCCCCTGAAAAATTTTGTCTACATACCCAGGCACACAGGTTGGTATCTCAGATACCCCTAAATTTGAGTTTGGGTAGATGCTGCCCCACAAAGTCATCCAGTCATCTGTCCACCTCAGAGCCCCATAGTGGCTGGACACCCACATTCACAATCTGACATGCAGGCTATCTAACATACTGAGCTGAGGACAAGGACATATCAAAAGAAGAAATGAATATTAGATTCCTACTTGCCCACTTGGAAACCAAGCTCTGGCCTCAGGCCTCCATTTCTAAGCACCCAGTGAGTAAGCATCTTCAGGCAACGTTCCAGGAAACCAGGCAACCATTATGAGCTAATTCCAGCTCCCTCACAATCTTTCTCCTCTCTCTAACCCTCCACACCACTGTCACCACACTCCAGCCATTCACCAAATACCATGTAGCACTAAGGGGAAAATTTGTTCTCCTTCTTTCCTGTCAATAGCTTAAGTGATAGCTGGTAGAAAAAGACCCCACTAACCACCACCAGGAGAGAAGCCTTACATGGCTTTCTGCTTCTCCATTCCTATTAAGCTTCCTCCAGATATCTGCTCTGAATCCTACAAGACACCTACCTGGCTGACTCCATCCACATGGGTATCTTCTAAAGCTGACAGCCAGTTCTCTTCTTGTGAATGCAGACTCTATGGTTTCTGGCCACACTCACTTCCCAGGTGAAGGCACCCAGCCAAGAAGGCCCTCGTAGGATGATCCTCATGTGGTAAGGCATCTGTGTGGTAGAGTCAGAGAGCTCAGGAGACAGGGGAGTTGAACAGAGGCCACAGGGGGAGTTGGGGAACCAAACTTTCTCCATTGGCATTAGTCTCAACACTGGCATCCCACATAGCAGCAGGAGGCACTGCACTGGACATATGGCACTCCCTGGGCTGCTCTGTGCATCCACAAAGCCTTCAGTTTCCCTGGATTGAGACCAGAATGTGGTGCAAGATGAAAAGTAGGGCCCCCACAAAAACCTTGGTCTACTCACCCAGTCACACAGGTTGGTATCTCAGGTATCCATCCATGTGAGTTCTGGTAGATGCTGCCTCACAAAGTCATCCAATCATCTGTTGACCACAAACGCCTAGAGGGTCTTGCTGCCCACTTCCCAAATCTCACCTGCATTCCAGCTACCACGATGAGCTGAGGACAAGGACATATCTAAACATGAAGTGAATATTTCATCTCCACCTGCCCCCTTGAAAACCAAGCTCTGGCCTCGGGCCCCCAATTCTAAGCACCTACAAAATAAGCATCTCCAGGCAACTGACACAGATACCTGGCAACCATTATGAGCTAATTCAAGCTCCCTCAGAATCTCTCTCCTCTCTCAAACCCTCCACCCCACCTCCATCACACGCCAGCCATTCACCAACTACCATGGAGCACTGTGTGGACACTTTGATCTTCTTCATGCCTCTAAAGTCCCCAAGTCACTCTCACCATGGATCCTTCTTTCTGTATCCTAGCACACACTCAAGTATCTACCTGATCAAGAGTTAGGCATGCATGCAACTCAGAGCTGTCCGAAGGGAATCAAATGGACTCAAGATGACAGGCACCTAGACACAAAGCACAATGAGCATTTATTGCTTATGAAACCAGGATCCCTGCAGCACATCCCCTCCACTCACCAACTCCTCCTAGACCAATTTACACCAAGGTCCTCTGAGGTTCCCATATAAAAATTCTCAAGGTGCCATCAAACCTTCTCTTCAAGTTGCTCACTTCCACAGCATGATACCTACTAGCTGGCTATGTATGTAACTGTCTGTCTGTATGTCTGTCTCTCTGTCTGTCTGACTATTTATCTATATATCTGTCATATATATATATATATATATATATATATATATATATATATATCTGCCTTCCTACCTACCTACCTACATACTTATAGACCTCCTAATATCTCCTATTGTGTCACCAATACATCCACTTCCAGTTACATTTTCTAGGGCAGAATCACCTTTCTGTTTACCAGATGATAAGTGCCATTGTCGTTTGTGAAATGTTTTTCACTATCCATGAGCAAGCCTTCCTTTTTTGAACAGTCTGCAGAGGTCCATTGCACTGTAGAGAGCTTAAGTCACAGCTGAAGGGTGCTCAGGCCTGATAGGCTGTGCTTCCCTAGTCAGAATACCCATACCTGGTGTTGCAGGCCCTCCTCTGTGGTTAGCTGAACCTTGCTCACGAACAGGTCTTCCCTGAACCTAGAAGTCCACAGGAGGCCCTAGTTTAGCCTGTGCAGTGAGAATAGACTGGCAAAAAAGCAGGTCTGCCACTATGTTCAAGGGCAAATATATGTGATCTTGCAAGAGTAAATGTTCCTGCACTTCTATGTGTTCATGCTTTCTCCTGCCTATAAAGTTTGGAATTATGGATTTTGGTCCATAAGTGTCGGGAAAAAAGAGGTTGTTCATGGTGGAGATGGAAGAGTCACACATCACAGGCACTTCTCAACTGCAGGACATCTGCCAGACACTGAAGGGTCCAGCAGGAGAGAGTCAAGCACTAATAGGCGTCAGTTTGTACTTGCAAATAATCCCTTAAGAGCCCTACCTAAACCTCATGCTAATCTGGACACTAGGGGCAGACCATCAGAATCAAAGGCCTGGACTTGAGGACCAGGCGCTGGGCCCGCCCATTCAGTGCCCAGCTAGAACACTAGAACTCTGCCAGGCCCAGAGATTGATCCAGCCTGAGGCTGCCTGATTTTCCCACACAAAGGTCCCCTAAGCTCAATGCCAGTTCTTTTTTGAAGAGGCAGACTCCTCTGACCATGGTTACACTCTAACAAGATACCAGGTAAAGGCACCCAGACAGAAAGCTCTCCCAGGATGATCTGCAGCTCCTAGGGCAGCCAGGTGGTAGAATCAGAGCTCAGGGAAAAGGGTAATGTGAACAGAGGCCACAGGTGTTTGGGGTGGGAAACTAACATTCTCAATTGGCATTAGTCCCAACATTGGCTTTCCACTTAGCTGCAGGAGGCACTGCACAGGAGCCAGAGAAAGGAATGGGCTGCTCTATGTGTTCCTGAGGCCTTCAGTTTCCAATAGAAAAAAAGCCCCCCACCCTCAAAAATTTTGTCTACATACCCGGGCACACAGGTTGGTATTTCAGATACCCCTCAATTTGAGCTCGGGTAGATTCTGCTCCACAAATTCATCCAGTCATCAGTCCACCTCAGAGCCCCATAGTTGCTGGCCGCCCATATTCACAATCTGACCTGCAGGCTATCTAACATGCTGGGCTCAGTTCAAAGACATATCAAAAGTAGAAATGAATATTAGATTCCAACCTGCCCACTTTTAAAACAAGCTCTGGCCTCAGGCCTCCAGTTCTAAGCATCCATAAGTAAGCATCTCCAGGCAACTTTCCAGGAAACCAGGCAACCATTATGAGCTATTTCCAGCTCCCTCACAATTTCTCTCCTCACTTTAACCCTCCAAACCACTGCCACCACACCCCAGGCATTCATCAAACACCATGGAGCAATCAGGGGAAAATTTGTTCTCCTTCCTTCCTGTCAGAACCTTAAGTGATAGCTGGTAGAAAAAGACCCCACTAACCACCACCAGGAGAGAAGCCTTACATGGCTTTCTGCTTCTCCATTCCTATTAAGCTTCCTCCAGGTATCTGCTCTGAATCCTACAAGACACCTACCTGGCTGACTCCATCCACATGGGTATCTCCTAAAGCTGACAGCCAGTTCTCTTCTTGTGGATGCAGACTCCATGGTTTCTGGCCACACTCTCTCACTTTCCAGGTGAAGGCACCCAGCCAAGAAGTTCCTCGTAAGATGATCCTCATCTGGTAAGGCACCTGTGTGGTGGAGTCAAGAGAGCTCAGGAGACAGGGGAAGTTGAACAGAGGCCACAAGAGGAGGTGGGGAACCAAACTTCTCCATTGGCATTAGTGTCAACACTGGCATCCCACATAGCAGCAGGAGGTACTGCACTGGACACATGGCACTCCCTGGGCTGGTGCATCCACGAGGCCTTCAGTTTCCCTGGATTGAGACCAGAATGTGGTGCAAGATGAAAAGTAGGGCCCCCACAAAAACCTTGGTCTACTTACCCAGTCACACAGGTTGGTATCTCAGGTATCCATCCATGTGAGTTCTGGTAGATGCTGCCTCACAAAGTCATCCAATCATCTGTTGACCACAAACGCCTAGAGGGTCTTGCTGCCCACTTCCCAAATCTCACCTGCATTCCAGCTACCACGATGAGCTGAGGACAAGGACATATCTAAACATGAAGTGAATATTTCATCTCCACCTGCCCCCTTGAAAACCAAGCTCTGGCCTCGGGCCCCCAATTCTAAGCACCTACAAAATAAGCATCTCCAGGCAACTGACCAGGAAACCAGGCAACCATTATGAGCTAATTCAAGCTCCCTCAGAATCTCTCTCCTCTCTCAAACCCTCCACCTCACCTCCATCACACCCCACCCATTCATGAACTACGATGGAGCACTGTGTGGACACTTTGATCTTCTTCATGCCTCTAAAGTCCCCAAGTCACTCTCACCATGGATCCTTCTTTTTGTATCCTAGTACACACTCAAGTATCTACCTGATCAAGAGTTAGGCATGCATGCAACTCAGAGCTGTCCGAAGGGAATCAAATGGACGCAAGATGACAGGCACCTAGACACAAAGCACAATGAGCATTTATTGCTTATGAAACCAGGATCCCTGCAGCACATCCCCTCCACTCACCAACTCCTCCTAGACCAATTTACACCAAGGTCCTCTGAGGTTCCCATATAAAAATTCTCAAGGTGCCATCAAACCTTCTCTTCAAGTTGCTCACTTCCACAGCATGATACCTACTAGCTGGCTATGTATGTAACTGTCTGTTTGTCTGTATGTCTGTCTCTCTGTCTGTCTGACTATTTATCTATATATCTGTCATATATATATATATATATATATATATATATATATATATATATCTGCCTTCCTACCTACCTACCTACATACTTATAGACCTCCTAATATCTCCTATTGTGTCACCAATACATCCACTTCCAGTTACATTTTCTAGGGCAGAATCACCTTTCTGTTTACCAGATGATAAGTGCCATTGTCGTTTGTGAAATGTTTTTCACTATCCATGAGCAAGCCTTCCTTTTTTGAACAGTCTGCAGAGGTCCATTGCACTGTAGAGAGCTTAAGTCACAGCTGAAGGGTGCTCAGGCCTGATAGGCTGTGCTTCCCTAGTCAGAATACCCATACCTGGTGTTGCAGGCCCTCCTCTGTGGTTAGCTGAACCTTGCTCACGAACAGGTCTTCCCTGAACCTAGAAGTCCACAGGAGGCCCTAGTTTAGCCTGTGCAGTGAGAATAGACTGGCAAAAAAGCAGGTCTGCCACTATGTTCAAGGGCAAATATATGTGATCTTGCAAGAGTAAATGTTCCTGCACTTCTATGTGTTCATGCTTTCTCCTGCCTATAAAGTTTGGAATTATGGATTTTGGTCCATAAATGTCGGGAAAAAAGATGTTGTTCATGGTGGAGATGGAAGAGTCACACATCACAGGCACTTCTCAACTGCAGGACATCTGCCAGACACTGAAGGGTCCAGCAGGAGAGAGTCAAGCACTAATAGGCGTCAGTTTGTACTTGCAAATAATCCCTTAAGAGCCCTACCTAAACCTCATGCTAATCTGGACACTAGGGGCAGACCATCAGAATCAAAGGCCTGGACTTGAGGACCAGGCGCTGGGCCCGCCCATTCAGTGCCCAGCTAGAACACTAGAACTCTGCCAGGCCCAGAGATTGATCCAGCCTGAGGCTGCCTGATTTTCCCACACAAAGGTCCCCTAAGCTCAATGCCAGTTCTTTTTTGAAGAGGCAGACTCCTCTGACCATGGTTACACTCTAACAAGATACCAGGTAAAGGCACCCAGACAGAAAGCTCTCCCAGGATGATCTGCAGCTCCTAGGGCAGCCAGGTGGTAGAATCAGAGCTCAGGGAAAAGGGTAATGTGAACAGAGGCCACAGGTGTTTGGGGTGGGAAACTAACATTCTCAATTGGCATTAGTCCCAACATTGGCTTTCCACTTAGCTGCAGGAGGCACTGCACAGGAGCCAGAGAAAGGAATGGGCTGCTCTATGTGTTCCTGAGGCCTTCAGTTTCCAATAGAAAAAAAGCCCCCCACCCTCAAAAATTTTGTCTACATACCCGGGCACACAGGTTGGTATTTCAGATACCCCTCAATTTGAGCTCGGGTAGATTCTGCTCCACAAATTCATCCAGTCATCAGTCCACCTCAGAGCCCCATAGTTGCTGGCCGCCCATATTCACAATCTGACCTGCAGGCTATCTAACATGCTGGGCTCAGTTCAAAGACATATCAAAAGTAGAAATGAATATTAGATTCCAACCTGCCCACTTTTAAAACAAGCTCTGGCCTCAGGCCTCCAGTTCTAAGCATCCATAAGTAAGCATCTCCAGGCAACTTTCCAGGAAACCAGGCAACCATTATGAGCTATTTCCAGCTCCCTCACAATTTCTCTCCTCACTTTAACCCTCCAAACCACTGCCACCACACCCCAGGCATTCATCAAACACCATGGAGCAATCAGGGGAAAATTTGTTCTCCTTCCTTCCTGTCAGAACCTTAAGTGATAGCTGGTAGAAAAAGACCCCACTAACCACCACCAGGAGAGAAGCCTTACATGGCTTTCTGCTTCTCCATTCCTATTAAGCTTCCTCCAGGTATCTGCTCTGAATCCTACAAGACACCTACCTGGCTGACTCCATCCACATGGGTATCTCCTAAAGCTGACAGCCAGTTCTCTTCTTGTGGATGCAGACTCCATGGTTTCTGGCCACACTCTCTCACTTTCCAGGTGAAGGCACCCAGCCAAGAAGTTCCTCGTAAGATGATCCTCATCTGGTAAGGCACCTGTGTGGTGGAGTCAAGAGAGCTCAGGAGACAGGGGAAGTTGAACAGAGGCCACAAGAGGAGGTGGGGAACCAAACTTCTCCATTGGCATTAGTGTCAACACTGGCATCCCACATAGCAGCAGGAGGTACTGCACTGGACACATGGCACTCCCTGGGCTGGTGCATCCACGAGGCCTTCAGTTTCCCTGGATTGAGACCAGAATGTGGTGCAAGATGAAAAGTAGGGCCCCCACAAAAACCTTGGTCTACTTACCCAGTCACACAGGTTGGTATCTCAGGTATCCATCCATGTGAGTTCTGGTAGATGCTGCCTCACAAAGTCATCCAATCATCTGTTGACCACAAACGCCTAGAGGGTCTTGCTGCCCACTTCCCAAATCTCACCTGCATTCCAGCTACCACGATGAGCTGAGGACAAGGACATATCTAAACATGAAGTGAATATTTCATCTCCACCTGCCCCCTTGAAAACCAAGCTCTGGCCTCGGGCCCCCAATTCTAAGCACCTACAAAATAAGCATCTCCAGGCAACTGACCAGGAAACCAGGCAACCATTATGAGCTAATTCAAGCTCCCTCAGAATCTCTCTCCTCTCTCAAACCCTCCACCTCACCTCCATCACACCCCACCCATTCATGAACTACGATGGAGCACTGTGTGGACACTTTGATCTTCTTCATGCCTCTAAAGTCCCCAAGTCACTCTCACCATGGATCCTTCTTTTTGTATCCTAGTACACACTCAAGTATCTACCTGATCAAGAGTTAGGCATGCATGCAACTCAGAGCTGTCCGAAGGGAATCAAATGGACGCAAGATGACAGGCACCTAGACACAAAGCACAATGAGCATTTATTGCTTATGAAACCAGGATCCCTGCAGCACATCCCCTCCACTCACCAACTCCTCCTAGACCAATTTACACCAAGGTCCTCTGAGGTTCCCATATAAAAATTCTCAAGGTGCCATCAAACCTTCTCTTCAAGTTGCTCACTTCCACAGCATGATACCTACTAGCTGGCTATGTATGTAACTGTCTGTTTGTCTGTATGTCTGTCTCTCTGTCTGTCTGACTATTTATCTATATATCTGTCATATATATATATATATATATATATATATATATATATATATATATCTGCCTTCCTACCTACCTACCTACATACTTATAGACCTCCTAATATCTCCTATTGTGTCACCAATACATCCACTTCCAGTTACATTTTCTAGGGCAGAATCACCTTTCTGTTTACCAGATGATAAGTGCCATTGTCGTTTGTGAAATGTTTTTCACTATCCATGAGCAAGCCTTCCTTTTTTGAACAGTCTGCAGAGGTCCATTGCACTGTAGAGAGCTTAAGTCACAGCTGAAGGGTGCTCAGGCCTGATAGGCTGTGCTTCCCTAGTCAGAATACCCATACCTGGTGTTGCAGGCCCTCCTCTGTGGTTAGCTGAACCTTGCTCACGAACAGGTCTTCCCTGAACCTAGAAGTCCACAGGAGGCCCTAGTTTAGCCTGTGCAGTGAGAATAGACTGGCAAAAAAGCAGGTCTGCCACTATGTTCAAGGGCAAATATATGTGATCTTGCAAGAGTAAATGTTCCTGCACTTCTATGTGTTCATGCTTTCTCCTGCCTATAAAGTTTGGAATTATGGATTTTGGTCCATAAGTGTCGGGAAAAAAGAGGTTGTTCATGGTGGAGATGGAAGAGTCACACATCACAGGCACTTCTCAACTGCAGGACATCTGCCAGACACTGAAGGGTCCAGCAGGAGAGAGTCAAGCACTAATAGGCGTCAGTTTGTACTTGCAAATAATCCCTTAAGAGCCCTACCTAAACCTCATGCTAATCTGGACACTAGGGGCAGACCATCAGAATCAAAGGCCTGGACTTGAGGACCAGGCGCTGGGCCCGCCCATTCAGTGCCCAGCTAGAACACTAGAACTCTGCCAGGCCCAGAGATTGATCCAGCCTGAGGCTGCCTGATTTTCCCACACAAAGGTCCCCTAAGCTCAATGCCAGTTCTTTTTTGAAGAGGCAGACTCCTCTGACCATGGTTACACTCTAACAAGATACCAGGTAAAGGCACCCAGACAGAAAGCTCTCCCAGGATGATCTGCAGCTCCTAGGGCAGCCAGGTGGTAGAATCAGAGCTCAGGGAAAAGGGTAATGTGAACAGAGGCCACAGGTGTTTGGGGTGGGAAACTAACATTCTCAATTGGCATTAGTCCCAACATTGGCTTTCCACTTAGCTGCAGGAGGCACTGCACAGGAGCCAGAGAAAGGAATGGGCTGCTCTATGTGTTCCTGAGGCCTTCAGTTTCCAATAGAAAAAAAGCCCCCCACCCTCAAAAATTTTGTCTACATACCCGGGCACACAGGTTGGTATTTCAGATACCCCTCAATTTGAGCTCGGGTAGATTCTGCTCCACAAATTCATCCAGTCATCAGTCCACCTCAGAGCCCCATAGTTGCTGGCCGCCCATATTCACAATCTGACCTGCAGGCTATCTAACATGCTGGGCTCAGTTCAAAGACATATCAAAAGTAGAAATGAATATTAGATTCCAACCTGCCCACTTTTAAAACAAGCTCTGGCCTCAGGCCTCCAGTTCTAAGCATCCATAAGTAAGCATCTCCAGGCAACTTTCCAGGAAACCAGGCAACCATTATGAGCTATTTCCAGCTCCCTCACAATTTCTCTCCTCACTTTAACCCTCCAAACCACTGCCACCACACCCCAGGCATTCATCAAACACCATGGAGCAATCAGGGGAAAATTTGTTCTCCTTCCTTCCTGTCAGAACCTTAAGTGATAGCTGGTAGAAAAAGACCCCACTAACCACCACCAGGAGAGAAGCCTTACATGGCTTTCTGCTTCTCCATTCCTATTAAGCTTCCTCCAGGTATCTGCTCTGAATCCTACAAGACACCTACCTGGCTGACTCCATCCACATGGGTATCTCCTAAAGCTGACAGCCAGTTCTCTTCTTGTGGATGCAGACTCCATGGTTTCTGGCCACACTCTCTCACTTTCCAGGTGAAGGCACCCAGCCAAGAAGTTCCTCGTAAGATGATCCTCATCTGGTAAGGCACCTGTGTGGTGGAGTCAAGAGAGCTCAGGAGACAGGGGAAGTTGAACAGAGGCCACAAGAGGAGGTGGGGAACCAAACTTCTCCATTGGCATTAGTGTCAACACTGGCATCCCACATAGCAGCAGGAGGTACTGCACTGGACACATGGCACTCCCTGGGCTGGTGCATCCACGAGGCCTTCAGTTTCCCTGGATTGAGACCAGAATGTGGTGCAAGATGAAAAGTAGGGCCCCCACAAAAACCTTGGTCTACTTACCCAGTCACACAGGTTGGCATCTCAGGTATCCATCCATGTGAGTTCTGGTAGATGCTGCCTCACAAAGTCATCCAATCATCTGTTGACCACAAACGCCTAGAGGGTCTTGCTGCCCACTTCCCAAATCTCACCTGCATTCCAGCTACCACGATGAGCTGAGGACAAGGACATATCTAAACATGAAGTGAATATTTCATCTCCACCTGCCCCCTTGAAAACCAAGCTCTGGCCTCGGGCCCCCAATTCTAAGCACCTACAAAATAAGCATCTCCAGGCAACTGACACAGATACCTGGCAACCATTATGAGCTAATTCAAGCTCCCTCAGAATCTCTCTCCTCTCTCAAACCCTCCACCTCACCTCCATCACACCCCACCCATTCATGAACTACGATGGAGCACTGTGTGGACACTTTGATCTTCTTCATGCCTCTAAAGTCCCCAAGTCACTCTCACCATTGATCCTTCTTTTTGTATCCTAGTACACACTCAAGTATCTACCTGATCAAGAGTTAGGCAGGCATGCAACTCACAGCTGTCTGGAGGGATTCAAGTGGACCCAAGGTGACAGGCACCTAGACACAAAGGACAATGAGCATTTATCGATTGTCCCAGCAGGATCCCTGCAGCACAACCCCTCCGCTCACCAACTCCTCCTAGACCAATTCACACCATGATCCCTTAGGGTGTCCGATAAGTATTCTTAAGATGCCATCAAATTTTCTCTGCAAGTTTCTCACTCCCACAGCATGATAACTACTAGCTGGCTATGTGTGTAACTGTCTGTCTGTCGGTCGGTCTGTCTGTCTATTTATCTATATATCTGTCATTTATCTATCTATTTATCTATCACTTTATTTATTTTTATACCTACTTATCTATATATCTACCTGCCTTCCTACCTACATACCTACTTACCTACCTATCTACGTACTTACACACCTCCTAATATCTCCTTTTGTGTCAACAATACATACACTTCCAGTGACATTTTCTAGGTCAGAATCACCTTTCTGTTTACCAGATGATAAGTGCCATTGTCATTTGTGAAATATTTTTCACTATCCACCAGCAAGCCTTCCTTTTTTGAGCACTGAGCATCTCCAGAGGTCCATTGCACTGTAGAGAGCTTAAGTCACAGCTGAATGGTGTCAGGCCTGGGAGGCTGTGCTTCCCTAGTAAGGATACCCAAACCTGGTGTTGCAGGCCCTCCTCTCTGGTCAGGTGAACCTTGTTCACTCACATGTCTACCCTGGACCTAGAAGTCCACATGAGGCCCTAGTCCAGCTTGTGCAGCCAGAATAGACTGGCTACAAGCAGGTCTACCACTATGTTCATAGGCACATATATGCGATCTTGCAAGAGAGAATGTCCCTGCACTTCTGTGTATACATGCTTTCTCCTGTCTATAAGGTTTGGAAATATGGACTTTGGTCCATAAGTGTCAGGGGAAGAGGAGGTTGTGCATGGTGGAGATGGAAGATTCACCTATCACAGGCACTTCTAAACTGCAGGACATCTACCAGCCACTGAAGGGTGCAGCAAGAGAGAGTCAAGCACTAAGAGGTGTCAGCTTGTACTTACAAAGGACGCTGGCAGACCACTACCTAAACATCATGCTAATCTGGACACTAGGGGCAGACCATCAGAATCAAAGGCCTGGACTTGAGGACCAGGATCTGGGCCTGCCCATTCAGTGCCCAGCCAGAACACTAGAACTTGGCCAGGCCCAGAGATTGATCCAGCCTTAGGCTGCCTGACTTTTCCCACACAAATGTCCCCTAAGCTCAAAGCCAGTTCTCTTTTTTGAAGAGGCAGACTCCTCTGTCCTTGGTTACACTCTAACAAGATGCCAGGTAAAGGCACCCAGACAGAAAGCTCTCCCAGGATGATCCTCAGCTCCTAGGTCAGCCAGGTGATAGAATCAGAGCTCAGAGAACAGGGTAATGTGAACAGAGGCCACAGGGGTTTGGGGAGGAAAGCTAACCTTCTCAATTGGCATTAGTCCCAATTTTGGCTATCCACTTAGCTACAGGAGGCACTGCACTGGAGCCAGAGAAATGGATGGGCTGCTCCATGTGTTCCTGATGCCTTCAGTTTCCAATCAGAAAGAAGTGCCCCCCCCACCCCTTGAAAAATTATGTCTACATACCTGGGCACACAGGTTGGTATCTCAGATACCCCTCAATTTGAGTTTGGGTAGATGCTGCTTCACAAAGTCATCCAGTCATCTGTCCACCTCAGAGCCCCATAGTGGCTGGCCACCCACAATCACAATCTGACATGCAGGCTATCTAACATACTAAGCTGAGGACAAGGACATATCAAAAGAAGAAATGAATATTAGATTCCAACCTGCCCACTTGGAAACCAAGCTCTGGCCTCAGGCCTCCATTTCTAAGCACCTACTAAGTAAGCATCTTCAGGCAACTTTCCAGGAAACCAGGCAACCATTATAAGCTAATTCCAGCTCCCTCACAATCTCTCTCAAATCTCAGAGTAGACTGGCTACAAGCAGGCACAGCTCCATGATAGAGCCTGTACAAAAAACAAAAACAAAAACAAAATAAGGCAAAACAAAAACCAGAAAGCCAGAGATAACAACCTAACACAAGACATAGGAGTGGGCAGAGGTGGGGCTAAGATTGGCAGAGAGAACAATAACTGCTTAAAGATATCTGCCTCAAAATCTACCTAGCCCTTAGATGTTGAGAAAGCTCAAAGAAGCAGGAGAGCCTATCTCTACTCCCTGAATATGTAGGTTAATAACAAGGTGACATGGGGGTTGGGAGAACATCCTGTAAGGCAACTATTGGGCAGCATCAAACAAAAGCAAGTGGGACCTGGATCACTCTGATGAAAAGGAATGGGTAGGACAAGTTGCCCACAAAAAGCCAGATGGAACCTGGCTGCATATGCCTGTGTAGAGAGGTCCTGTGACTCTGTAAAACCTAAGATGTACACCTGCACTGAGCTCATCACCTCAGATGATGTGCTTCCTGAGGCAGGCTAGCAAAACCCTGTGTCTTTTGCCCTGTTGGCTGCTCAGCTGGATCCTGCTTACTCACAGGGATCTCATGGGCCAAGAAGCCCTCAGGAGCCCCTAGTTCACCTGTGCAGCCAGAATATAGTGGTACACAAGAAGGCCTGCAGGCATGTTCAGAGAAGTGCAGGGACTTGCAGGCAGAATCTTCAAAACAGTATGGCTTGATAGAAGTAGAGCAGTGAGAATGCCTATTGCCAGGCTGCATAGGGGCTTCCCCTCTTTTCTTTTGAGGCAAAAAACCCAACCAGCTGCCACCAGCTGCCAAAAACATAGTCAAGCACTGGAGCTTCCATTGGCCAGAAGTGGCTGTCATGTAGGACACTGGAATAGCCTAAACTATGGTTTTGTATATTGTTGGGTAGTGGGTGTGTTTGTATGTGTGTTTGTGTGTTTGTGGTGTGTTTGTGGTGTGTGTGTGTGTGTGTGTGTGTGTGTGTGTGTGTGTATGAGTGCTCTCCTGGGAGCATGCTCCTGCACCTCTTTGTGTATGAGCTCTCTCCTGCCTATAAAGTTAATGAATATGGATGTGGGTGCATAAGTGTTAGGGAGCAGAAGGTTGTCCATGGTGGACAAGTCAACTACAGGGAATCTGCCAGCTACTGAAGAGTCCAGCAGGACGGCAGCATCATTAAGAGACATGATCAGGTATTTGCAAAAGATCATATGGGAGCTGTACCTAAACCCATTGCCAATCTGGACCCTAGGGGCCGAGTCTCAGGAACAAATGCCTTGACTTGAGGACAAGGAACTGATGATACCAACTCAGTGCACAGCCAAAACACTCAGACTGGGTCTGGCCCAGAGATTGATACAGCACCTGCCTGCCTGAACCTGCAAACATGGGGTTGATTCTAAATCTTACAGCCAGTTCTCTTCTTAGAGATGCAGACTCCTCTGTCTCCGGCCATACTCTCTCAAGTTGTCAGGTCAAGGCACCCAGACAAAAAGAACCTACCAGGATGATCCTCAGCTGGTAGGACACCATGGTATTAGTGTCAGAGAGCTCAAGGAACAGGGGAAGTTTAAGAGAGAACACATAAGATGGGGTGGAAAACCAACCATCTCTATGGAGCACTAGGCCCAATACTGCCTGCCACCTAGCAGTAGGATGCACTGTACTGAACCTCGGGGAATGGGTAGGCTGCTGTATGTGCCCCTAGCTCCTTCAGTTTCCTGGCCTGAGCCCAGAGTGAGGTGGGAGATGGAAAGAAAGGCTCCAACAAAAACATTGATCTACTTACCCAGGCAAAAAGGTTGGAATCTTAGGTACTCCTCAAAATGAGTTCTTGTGAATGCTGCCCTAAAATGTCATCCAGGCATCTGTCCACATCATTGCCCAGAGGTGCTGACTGCTTACTTTCATTATCTTGCCTGAGAAACACTTACCAGTCTGAGCTGAGTTAAGGAACATATGAAAAAAATGAGAATTCCATCACAACCTGCCGTCTTACGAATGAGGCCCTGGCCTTGGGCCCCCAATTCTAAGCACCTATTAAGTAAGCATCTCCAGGCAACTGACCAGAAAACCAGGCAACCATTATGAGCTAATTCCAGCTTCCTCACAATCTCTTATCTCTAACCCTTCACCCCACCTCCACCACACCTTTGACCTTCACCAACTACCATGCAGCAGTTAGAATATACTTTGCTATTCTTTCTTCCTCTCAACTCCCAATTTTCGGGGATCTGAGACTGTCCATCTTTTAATTCCATAACCATATCTATTCTTCCAGAAATTCCTGGATAGGGCAGAGAAGGCCAGGTGGCTTTTCAGCATTCATCCTGTCTCACCTCTCTGGATGTTAGGAAAGGTAAGCTAGTGAAGAGAAGCCAAGACTCTGCTGCTTATTTCTGTGTCAGGCATCGGACACAAGAGGCTTTTAAGGGACCTGGCCAGGATGATTCCCTGGCAGCATGGGTTGTCATGGACACACTAGGGACTACAGCATACTCTGGCTGATTTAATTACTTTGACCCCAAGCCAAGAAAATGGCTAGGCACCTCATGCCCTTGGATCACAGCATGAGGTTGCTTGCATAGGATTGTGGGTGAGCTCCCATACCATTGAAGGGTTCTGGAGACTTGGGTGTTTTTCTGCCAGGCCTGGGAACATTCCCCCACTTGAAGCATGGCTTCAGGAAAGAGCCTTTTCTTAAAATATAGGAATGACAGAGATAACAACCATAGACCTAGGAAGGGGTCGAGATGGGGCTGAGGTTGGCATAAAGAGCATTAACTGCTTAAGAATATCTGGCCACAAAAGCTACCAAGAACTCAGATGTAGAGACAGCTCAGAGTATCACAGTAGCCTGTCACAACACCCTGACACTTTGTGGGTTACTAACAAGAAACCTTAGGGGTAGGAAAGACATCCTGTAAGGCAGCTGCTGGACAGCCTCAAACAAAAGCAAGGGGGAACAGATTACTATGATGAACAGGGATGAGAATGACACATCACCCGCAGGAACCCAAATGCATCCCTGGTTGCAGATGCCCATGTAGAGGGGTCCTGTAACACTGTAAAACCTATTATGTCCTCCTCCACTGCACTCAGGACATGGCAGGATGTGCTTCCTCAGTCAGACTAGCCAAACCTGTGTCGCAGGCCCTGTGTTCTGTTCAGCTGGATCCTGCTCACTCACAGGCCTCTATTGGGCCTAGAAGTCTCAGGAGCTCTGAGTCCCCCCTGTGCAACCAGAATAGTGTGGCTCCCACCCAAACAGGTCTGCAGTCATGTTTAGAGTGGCACAGGCATGTGCAAGCAGAAACCTCAAAACATTTTGACTTAATGGCAGTAGAGCATGCAGAATGCTAACTGCCAGGCTGTATGGGAGCTCTCCTTCTGCCCTTCCTGAGTCAAAGGATAACAAACAGCTGCCCCCAGCTGCCAAAAACATGGCCAAGTACTCGGGCTTCAACTGGACAGATGTGGGTGTTCATGTAGGACACTAATCATTGCCTAAGGTATGATTTTGTATGTTGTTGCATGGTGTGTGTGTGTGTGTGTGTGTGTGTGTCTATGTGTGTTTGTGTGTATGTGTGTCAGTATGTGTGTATCAGAGGTCCTACTTAACATCAGGGCACCTGCCAGCCACTGAAAATTCTGGCGGGTCAGCAAGCACTAAAAGTTATAAGCAGGTACTTACAAAAGATCCTCTGGGAGCTCTATCTAAATCCCCTGCCAATCTGGACCTTAGGGGCAGAGCCTTAGAAACAAACTTCTGGTCCTGAGGACCAAGAGCTGACCTCACCAACTCAGTGCACAGTCAGGTCACTTGGACTGGGGCTAGCCCAGAGATTGACCCAGCACCTGCCTGCCTGACCCTGGCAATCCAGGTGCTCCATAAAGCTGAGAGTCAGTTATCTTCGTGGGGAATGCAGACTTCACAGTCCCTGGGAACACTCTCTCAAGTTGCCAGGTCAAGACAGCCATACAATAAGACCCTCCCAGGATGACCCTTGTCTGGTAGGGCACTGGGGTGGTGGTGTCAGGGAACTCGGGACCCAAGAGAAGGTGAACAGAGGCCTCACGTGGTGGGGGTGGGAATCTAACCCCCTCCATGAGACACTAGGCCCAACACTAGCTTCTCAACAGGCAGGAGAAAACTCAGCAGTGGACGCAGGGCAATGAGTGGGCTGCTCTGTGTGTCCTTGAGGCCTCCTGTTTTGCTGGCCTGGGCGGAGAATGCAGTTGGAGGTTAAAAACACCCCCCCCCCACTCCTGAAAACCTTGGTCTACTTACCCAGACACACAGGTTGGTATCTCAGGTACCCCTCAATATGAGTTCTGGTGGATGCTGCCCCACAAAGTTAACCAGTCATCCATCTACCTCAGAGGCACAGAGGGGCTTGCCACCCACTTTTACAATCTCAACTGCAGGACATCTAGAAAGCTGAGCTGTGGACAAGGACATGTCAAAAGGAGAAATGAATATTTCATCCCAACCTGCCCCCTTGACAAGTCCCTGACCTCAAGATTCCAATTCTAAGCACCTACCAAGTAAGCATCTCCAGGCGACCAGGAACCCAGGCAACCATTATGAGTTAATTCCAGCTCTCTCACAATCTCTCCATTCTCTCTAACCCTTCACCCCACTTCTACCACACCCCAGCTCTTCACCAACCATCTTGCAGCACTCAGGGGACACTTTTCTCTCCTTCCTTAATCTAAAGTCCCCAAGTCACTCTCACCATGAATCCTTCTTTCTGTACCTTAGTACACACCAACCTACTTATCTGTACAGGGGCTAGGCACATATGAAACTCAGAGCTGTCTGAAGGGATTCAAATGAACCAAGGATGACAGTCACCTAGACAAAAAGCACAATGAGTATTTATCACTTGTCCAACCAGTATCCCTGCAGCACATTTCCTCCCGTCACAGACTTCTCCTAGACCAATTCACGACAAGGTCCTCTGAGGGTGCCCATTGGAAATTCTCAATGTACCTTCAAACATTCTCTCCAAGTGCTCACTACCAGAGAAAGATAACAACTGCCTGGACATTCACCTACATATGTATGTATCTGTGTATCTACATATCAATATATCATCTATCTATGTATCTATCTGATTATCTATTTATTTATCTTTTTCCTACCTACCTACCTAACTACATATCTACCTACCTACCTACCTACCTACCTACCTACCTTTTTACACATTTTCTACTATTTTCTTTTGGCATGAAAATATATACACATCCAGGTACATTTTCTAGGGAAGAAGGGCTTCTCTGTTTACCAGATGATGAATGCCATGTTCATGGGTGAAATGCTTTTCAATATCCCCCAGCAAGCCCTTCTTTGATGAGCACTGAGATTCTCCAGAGGTCTACCACTGCACTGTTGAGAGCTTAAGTCACAGCTGGTGGAAGAAGACCCCTGTAACAACCTCCAGGAGAAAAGCATGCCATTGCTTTCCACTTCTACCTCTCTACCAAGCTTCCTGGAGGCATCTGCTTTGACACAAACAAGAGAGCTCTTTCTATCCAGGCAGGCTTGCTCTGAGTTCTCAGAGGTGCACAGCCTGCAATTCCAAGGAAGGGAGGGTCCTGCCACCCTACATATTATTTATTGCAAAGCAATATCTCATTCATACACTAAGACAGAGAGGTACAATCAGTAACAATTACTCTGTTGTGTCACTTAAATCTTTCTAAACCTTGTTCCAACCTGAGCTATGGCCTGGGCACACATACAGGCTTATAGGTTTCCCCTACCTCCAAACCAGGCCTTCCCAGATATTGCTTAGTTCAACACCATAAGAAATGATACACCAAGGTCACAAAATGGACCTGTTTTAGGACCATTAAGGGCCTATTTCCCTCACTAGAGGATTCACAGTGAATACATACATAGAAATACCAGACATACAAACACATAAACATACACACAAAAAGAGAGACAGATAAACAGAAAGAGACAGAGAGATACAGAGAGAGAGAGAAAAGACAGACTGACAGACAGACAGATAGACAGACAAACAGACAGAGGAACAAATACAGAGACAGAGAAAGAGACAGACACAGAGAGAAACTGTGGTCTTTCAGTTTTCTGGGATCTGAGACTGTCCATTTGTTAATTCCAGCACCATGTCAATTCGTCCAGAAATGGCAGAACGGCAATTCTTCCTGGACATGGCAGAAAAGGACAGGTGTCTTTTGAGCCTTCATCCTGTCTCACCTCTCTGGATGATAGGGAAAGTAATATAGTCAGGAGAATCCCAGACTTTGCTACCTGTTTGTGTGTCAGGTATCAGAGCCAGGAGGCTTTCAAGGGACCTGACCTGGATGGTTCCTTGTTAGCCTGGGCTGTTATGGACACCCTAAGGACTACAGCATACTCTGGCTGTTTCTACTCACTTTGACCCCAAGCCAAGACACTACCTAGGCTCCTCAACCCCTTGGGGCACACCATGAGATTGCTTACATAGAACGATAATTCTATGTAAGATTATTGAAGGGTTTTGGGGACATGAGTGATTTTCTGAAAAGCCTTTACCTCCTGTCTTCTCCTGAAGCACAACTCTAGAAGAGAATAATTTCTTTTAAAAACAAGCCAGAGATAACAACTCTTGACCTAGAAAAAGGTAGACGTGGGGCTGGAGTTGGCAGGGAGGTCATTAACTGCTTAAGCATATCTGGTGACAAAAATTTCTGAGCCCTGAGATTCTGAGACAGCTCAGAAAATTAGGATAGCCTTTCCCAAAAACCTGATTCTCTATGTGTTAGTAACAAGAGAAGGTGGAGGTAGGGATGACATCCTGTAAGGCAGCACCTGGTGAGCCTCAAACAAAAACAAGAAGTAGAAGTATTACTCTGATTAAGAGGGATGGGCAGGACAAGTCGCCCACAATAACCCAGATGCAGCCTGGCTGCAGATGCCTGTATAAAGAGGTCATGTGACTCTGTAAATCTTAATATGTACTCCTGCACTGCATTCAGGACCTGGGAGGCTGTGCTTCCTGAGTCAGGCTAGCCAAACCTGGTGTTGCAGGCCTTGTTCTCTGTTCATCTGGACCCTGCTTGCTCAGAGACCTCTGCTAGGCCAAGAAGCTCTCAGGAGCCTCTAGTCCCACCTGTGCAGCCAGAATAGAGTCGCTCCTTAGAAGTTAGGCCACCATGTTCAGAGAGGCACAGGGATGTGCACGAGAAATCCTCAAAACAATTCTGCTTTATGGGAGTAGAGTACTGAGATCGCCAACATTCAGGCTGCATGGGCACTCTCTCTCTGCACTTTCTGAGGTAAAAAAATGCCAACCAGCTGCCAAAAGTTTCCAACAACCTGGTCATGTAATTGGGTTTCCACTCTCGAGTGATGGGTGCCCATGCAGGACACTGAGAATGTCTAAGCTATGGTTTTGCTTGTTGTTGCATGGTGTGTGTGTGTGTGTGTGTGTGTGTGTGTGTGCGCGCGCGCGCGCACTCACACAGAAGAACCTCTGTGTGTGAATGCTCTCTCCTGCCTATATGGTTCAGAAATATGGATGTGGATGCATAAGTGTTGGGGAACAGGAAGTTGTGCATGGCAAAGTAGGAAGGGTCACCCATCACAGTCAATCCTCAACTGCAGGGTACCTGCCAGCCACATCAGGAGGGTTACAGGCACTAAGAGGTGTGAGCAGGTACTTGCAAAAGATCCTGTGGGAGTACCACCTAAACCCCTTGCCAGTCTGAATCCTAGAAGCAGAGCCTCAGGAACAAACGCCCCTTCTGTTCAGTTCCCAGCCAGGACACTTGGACTGGGCTTGGCCCAGAGATACATCCAGCATCTGGCTGCCTGACCTTGCCCAAATGGTGGGTCATTAGAAGCTGACAAGGAGTTCTTTTCTTAGGGATGAAGACTCCATGGTTTCTGGGCATACTCTCTCAAGTTGCCATGTCAAGACACCCAGAGAAGTAGGCACTCTCAGAATGACCCTCGGCTGAAAGGGCACCCAGGTGGTAGAATGGAGATCTCAGGGAACAGGGGAAGTTGAACAGAGGCTACATGATGTGGTGATTTGGAACCAACCCTTTCCATGGGGGCACTAGGCCCAACATTGGCTTCCCACCTAGCAGCCAGAGGCTCTGCACTGGACCCAGGAAAATGGGTGAGATCCTCTGTGTTTCCCTGAGGCCTTCAGCTTTCCAGGACTGAGCCCAGACTATGGTGGGAGATGAATTGAAGCCCCCCCCCCCGAAGACATTGGTCTACTTACCTGGGCACACAGTTTGGTATCTCAGGTATCCCTAAATATGAGTTCTGGTAGATGCTGCTCCATAAAGTCATCCAGTTATCTGTCCACCTCAGAGGCACAGAGGGGCTGGCTGCCCATTTCCACAATCTTGCCTGTAGGCCACCTAGCACCCTGAGCTCAGGACAAGTACATATCAAAAGAAAAAATGAATATTTCATCGAAACCTGCCTCATTGACAACCAGGCCCTGGCATTGGGCCCCCAATTCTAAGCTCTTACCAAGTAAGCATCTCTAGGCAACTGACTAGAAATCCAGGCAACCATCATGAGCTACTTCCAGCTCCCTCACAATCTCTCTCCTCTCTATAACACTCCACTCCACCTCCACCACACCCCAGCACTTCAACAAACACAATGCAGCACTCAGGAGACACTTTACTCTCCTTCTTTCCTCCAAAGTCTCCAAGTCACTCTCAACATGAAGCCTTCTTTCTATATTCTAGTACACATGCACCTACCTATCTGTGCAGGAGCTAGGCACTTATACAACTCAGAGCTCTCTGAAAGGATTCAAGTGAACCCAAGATGACAGACACCTACACACAAAGCACAGTGACCATTGACCATTTGTCCCACCAGGATCCCTGCAGCACATTTCCTTCTCTCACCAACTCCTCCTAGAACGATTCACACCAAGGTCCTCTGAGGGTGCCCATTGGAAATTCTCAATGTGCCTTCAAACATTGTCTCCTAGTGCTCATTCCCACAGCATAACAACTGCCTGGCTATGTACCTATCTAAATGACTATGTATGTATGTATGTATGTATGTATGTATGTATGTATGTATCCATTTTTTTCTTACCTACCTATCTAGTTACCTATAAACTTTCTACTATCCTCTTTTGCCTAGCCAATATATACGCTTCCTGGTACATTTTCTATGGCAGAAGCATCTCTTTGTTTACAAGATGATGAATGTCATGGTCATTTGGGAAATGCTTTTCACCTGCAAGCCTTCCTTTTATGAGCACTAGGAGTGCTTAAGTTACAGCTGGTGTAGAAGAGTCCTATAACACCCTCCAGGAGAGAATTCTGCCAATGCTTTCCACTTCTCTCTCCCTTCCAAGCTTCCTGGAGGCATCTGCTCTGATACAAACAAGATAGCTCTGTTAGGAGCAACCTTGCTTATTTATTAATTGCCTAAGTCAGCCACAGGCCTAAGTCAGTCATACATGCCTACTGACACAAAGTCTTGGTCTCTGTGGGAAAGCACTAACCCTAGAACAGATAGCTATAGATCTTGTAGACAGGTAGCCCTGGTGGAAAAGTAGCAGCCTAGGTAAGTGCAAATGAATAATAGAACTTATGGACAGATGGCTTTTGTGGGAAACTATTCACTTAGATAACAATAAACGAATAACAAAATTTATGGACAGGTATATAATGTTCTGTTCCATCCTTCTGCTTCTTTGACCTCTTTACCCACCTAATATCCTGTTCTGGAGAACATCTGACTCCCATTGAGTTCACCAAAACAGAGAAGACCCTGCATCATCACCCTCGCCACATCCTGCTTCTATGTGTATATAGCCACTGTGTGAAAATATTATTACAACCTGATAAGACTCTAGACATGCTGTTGGTTTTTTATGTTTGCTCACCCCCGAGTTCTCTCTTTCAGGCCTTCCGATCCCAGTTCGATGCCCCATGGAACTGGGGCAATTATTATATTACTGTATTATATACTACTATTAATATATTATAATGTATTATCCAATAATGAAAAAGAATACATTAAATTTGTTCATTGTAATTATATATTTTCAGATTGTAAATATTTCTGTAAAACATTGTAAATGAAATGTCTATAAAATATGCAATATTAAGTAAAGATATGTGCAATTTATCATATTTTAGCATATATTTTATTTTATTAGTGTATATTAAAACATTATATACTAACATTAATATATCATTTTAATATATTATATACATTATAGTATACAATAATAAATAAGCATATATTGAATTTCTACATGGTCGTATTATCATATTTTCAGATGATAATATAATAAGCTTCAGCCATAGGACACTGTATATACATTGGGTGGTCACATATGACCATCTCCTCATGTGATTTCTCATTCAAACTGAATGAATTTGATTGCTTTGATTTATTAAAAAATATGTATAGATAAAAAACAAATAAATAGATAAATGAATAAATGAATAAAAGTTATTCCCGATTAAGCATTCATCATCTATGATCAATATTCATGATCAATACTCTATTAGCTAAAGGTTGGTGTGCACTCTATTTACTGTTGTTATTATTTTTATTATATTATTCATTAATTTTTTTATTATGTTTTTTGACTAGAATGATGATCTGTTTAAATTATGGAAAAGTCTTGTGGCTAGCTGAGGTATGACATCATGTGCATGACATTACAGATGTGACATCATATATGTGACATCAAGAGTATGACATCACAGGTGTGACATCACAGGTGTATCATGTCTGTGACATGGGATGACATGGGTATGTATTATAGGTATGATATCATAATTCTTAACTCATTAGTGTGACATTACAGGTATGACATTAACTCATGAGTGTGACATCAAGTGTATGACATGGGTATGACAAGAGTTTTACATGGGTATGACTCATGCGTATAACATCACATAAATATCATGGATGTCATGGGATTGACATTTCTATGTCAATCATGAATTTTTTAGGGAGTTATTTTTTACAACAGATTCCATATTTTCACACTATTTTTGGTATTTGTCTTCATTTTAACAAATAATTTATGACCAATGCACATTTTTCAACTATTTTTCTATACTTACGTTACTATCACTAATTTTTAAAATAATTCCTTTAATTTTATCAAACATTTTTCTATGCTAATATTTAAATTTTTCCCCAAATTTTTCCTAAACCATCTTCACTTTTAAATGAATTTTTTTATGTCAATCAATCATGAATTTTTAAGGGATTTCTCTGCAAACAGTTTCACTATTTTCAATCTTTTTTATAACATTTCTCTTCATTTAAACCAAATTTTTTTTCCTAATTTTTCTTAAATCATCTTCAATTTTATAATGAATTTTTCCTGTCAATAAATCTTATTTTTTTAGGAATTTTTCTGCAAATTGTTTCAATATTTAAATAATTTTTAATTATCTTTATGTTCATTGTAACCAAAATTTTCCTACATTTTATTCATTTTTATTTTTATATATATTTATCTTAAGTTTTAATCACTAATTCTTAAAACAATGTTTCCATTTTATCAAATAATTTTATGTAAATATTTAATTTCTTGTAAAGTTTTTTTTCATCTTCAATTTTCTACTGAATTTTTCTATGTCTATCTTAAATTTCTAAAGAATTTTTCTACAAAGAATTTCAACATTTTTATACAATTTTCTGTCTGCCTTCATTTTAACCAAAATTTACCAAAAATGATTTATGTATTTTCCACAATTTTTTCTTTATTCATCTTAATGTTTATCAGTAATTTTTAAAACAATGTCTTCAATATTAGCAAATATATTTCCAGGCAAGTGTTCAATTTTTTAAAATCATCTTCAATTTTCTAAACAATTTTTCCATTTCAATCTTGAAATTTTTAGGGACTTTGCTCTAAACACTTTCTATAGTTTCATACTTTTTGTCTATTTTAGTGTTAATTTTAACCAAAAATTTCCACAAATATTTTGCATTTTTCAACCAATTTTTTCTATAATTATCATAATTATTTTTATTAATTTAAAAAATCATGTCTCAATTTTATCAAACATTTTTTCATTCAAATATTTCATTTTTCCCAAATATTTCTTAAATTATCATCAATTTTCTAATTAATTTTTTTCAAACTTGAATTTTTTTCAAGGGATTTTTCTACAAACACTATCAAGTTTTCATACATTTTTTTATATTTGTCTTCAGTTTAACCAAAATTTTTCTAGAAATGTTTTATATTTTCTAACAAGTTTTTCTATATTTATCTTAATTTTTTCACTAATTTTCAATACAATGTCTCAATTTTTCTGAATATTTCTACATGCAAATATAAAAATTCTGAAAATTTTCTTAAATCACATTCAATTTTCTAATGAATTTTTCCATGTCAATCTTTATTGCTTTAAAGTCTTTTCTACAAAATGTTCAATATTTTCATATTTTAGTTCTGTATTTTTATTTTAACCAAATTTTTTCCACAAATGTTTTGTTTTTTCAACAATTTATTTTATATTTATCTAAATTGTTTTCAATAATTTTTAAAACAATGTCTCAATTTTATTAAATATATTTCTATGCAAATATGACATTTCTTTTAATATATTTCTTAATTCATCAATATTCTAATGAAATTTTTTATGTCAAACTTGAATTTTATTTGTTATTTTCTTAAATTTTTCAATATTTTGTTTTGTTTATTCCATATTTTTTCTACAAATGTTTTATCTTTTCAACAATATTTTTATACTTAACACAAATTTTATCACTATTTTTTCAAAAATATATTTGGTTTTATCAAATATTTTTTACATGCAAATATTCAATTTCTTCTGACAATTTTTAAAAGTCATCTTCAATTTTCTAATGAAATT
Organism: Arvicanthis niloticus; assembly: GCF_011762505.2. Taxonomy (NCBI): domain Eukaryota; kingdom Metazoa; phylum Chordata; class Mammalia; order Rodentia; family Muridae; genus Arvicanthis; species Arvicanthis niloticus. The sequence goes on from NW_023046095.1 coordinate 48,079, forward strand.
TACCATAACATTCTTGAATGTTTTCTTGGGATTTTTCTATAAAGAGTTTCAATATTTTCTTGCTTTTTTCTATATTTGTCTTCATTTTGACTGATATTTTTCAAAAAAGGTTTTATATTTTTTCAAAAATTTCTTCTATATTCCTCTTAAATATTATCACTAAGTTTTCAAACAATGTCTTCAAAATAATCAAATATATTTTAATTTTTAAAATTTTTCTTTACATCTTCAATTTTTTAATGAATATTTCCAAGACAATCATGAATTATTTTAGGCATTTTTCTACAGTTTCAATATTTTCATACTTTTTTCTTTTGTTTTCATTTTGACCAAAATTTTTCCAAAAATGCTTGATGTTATTCAACAATGTTTTCTATATTTATCTAAAATTTTATGACTAAGTTTTCAAACAATGACTTCAATCTTACCAGTTTCCCATGCAAATATTCAATTTCTTCTGAAAATTTTCTTAAATCATCTTCAATTTTCTAATGAAATATACAATGTCAATCTTGAATTTTATTAGGGATTTTTCTATAAAAAATTTCAAAATTTTTATACTTTTCTTTTGATATTTACCTTCATTTTAACTAATATTTGTTGACAAATATTTTTTCATCTTTTTTATATTTTATATTTATATTTATAACTAATTTTTAAAACAATATCTCATTTTTAAAAAACATTTTTTTCTATGCAAATATTCAAATTTTTCCAAACTTTTCTAAAATCATCATCAATTTTCTAATAAAAATTTCTATGTCAATCTAGAATATTTTTAGGAACTCGTCTACAAACAGTATTAAGATTTTCATACTTTTTTTATATTTGTCTTCCTTTAACCAAAATTTTTCAGTAGTTTTTCAACTATTTTTTCTATATTTATTTTAATATTTCTTTAATATTTTTTTTAAAAAAATCTATTTTAAAAAACTTTTTTATGCAAATAATCAGCTTTTTCTCCAAATTTTTTCTTAAATTGTCATCAATTTTCTCATGATTTTATCCATGGCAATTTAGAATTTTTTTCAGTTATTTAGTTATTTTTGTACAGTTTCAAAATTTTCATACTTTTTTCTTTATTTGTCTTTTTTTTTGTTAGATCTTTCATTTACAGTTCAGATGCCATCCCCTTTTCCCATTCCCCCCCTTAGAAAACCCCTATCCCATGCCCCCTTTTCCTTTTTGCATTTATACATTTTTTTAAAAATGTTAATCATAGGCTTTATAAGTTTGGTATTGTTCAATCAGAGATGTAACCCACTACCCAACCTAGATATATCTACTATCTTGGACTGGTGGAGATTCATGAACATCTGCTTCCCTGTCTCCCCCCTCTATCTCTCTTCCATCACCTAGCTTCTCTTCTCCTTCTTCTTCTCCTCTTCTTACTCCTTTTCTTCTCTCAGTACTCCTCCTACCTTAGCTCCTCCTACACTATCACCCTTCCTGTTAAAAGGAAACTTTTCTCTCAAAATACAATTAGAGAATAATTATGCCACTTTGTACCAGTGAGGTACAAGATAGTCCTCATACCCAGTCCATCCTTTTGTTGACCTACCAGCACCTCTGTCATCTCTCCTAACTAAAACACTTAGTTCTGAAACTGGCTTTAGGATGAATGTCAGCTGACGACCATACACTCAGATCTTTTCTCTCAAGGTAAATAGCTGTAAGTTTTCAACCCCGTCAGAAATCCAGAATGACTGAGTTGACTATAATTGTGGGAAGCACAAAGCATAGCTTCTAAAACTTAGCCAATATATAGAGACCTCTGAACACCTGGACACTCGCTCTACTTCAAAACATTTGGAGCATCTGTTCTTCTGCCTTCTGGCCCAGGATCATCTGACAGACCTTAGTGCTGCAGAATTATTAAGGGCTGATTACTCTGTCTAGGCAGATATAATCAGTCGACTATTCTGCAAGTGTGTCCTTTTCTGGACAGTAATTTGTCTGTAGAAGGAAAGTGGCAATTCTTGCCTAGTGGCTGTCTCACCACAACTGGAGTAACTCCAAGGATGCTCAATTTCTTCTTAGAATTTAACATAGGAAGCTGTCCGGAGCAGACAGGTCTCTAATGAAAATGAACATTAATACTGAAATGTTTGTCATGTCAATTCTAAGGATTTCTGATGTTTTGAAAACCAGCTATCCATGTAAGGTAATCTGGACTGTTGCCTGTTAACTCCACTCAGCTATTTCTAAATAAAACATAGAGAACACCCTTATAATAAACTCCAAGTCATGAATTTGCTATAGTCCCTTAACTCACAGGCTGACCATCTCAAATCAGTTAAAAAAGTTGAAGAAGGACTGGGTCTAAGCTTTGTATTCCTAAGTGTGTTATACTGGTACAATGCCTATGAGAGTAATTATATTCATCTCACTCTTATATCACTAAGAAGCTCATGCCAATGAAAACCTTAAAATTTGTAAACAAAGTAAATTGGTGCCATTTAAGAATTTATATCTTCATCTTGATATTAATATACAGATTTCTACTAATAGGTTATGGCTATGCAATAAACCCTAGCTAATCCTCTCTATTCCGACAAATCCACTACTTTTCCCTAGAGAGACAGCCCAACATTTACCACCTTAGTCCCCATGCCCAGGGAATAGGGCCGCTGACTCATCATTAGCTTCTTCAAGCTGATTATGGGCGTTGAGATATTAGAAGAGGAGTGGGGGGGGAGAGCAAATTGACAATCCTCTGATGCTGTGTCTTCACTGCCTCCAGAAGGAATTCACGGACCTCAGAGGTTTGAGCAGGTCTGCCCAGCTTGCTTGTTGAGTAGATACACCAAGGCTGATCATTCTGCAATATATCAATTCTCAAAACAAATTTTAGTATCAAGATAGTTTTTTTTTTTTTAGAAGAGGGCTTGACATTTTATTAAGAATTTTGGTTCTAACCGCTTTTCTATTTTTCCCCTCTTTTATTGGATATAATATATTACATTTCAAATTTTATCCCCTTACCATATTTCCCCCACCACCCAGGAACCCCTTATCCCATCCCCCCTTCCTCCTGCCTCTATGAAGGTGTTTACCCACCTACCCCCAGCCTCCCTTCCGCACCCTCAGATCCCCCCCTCAGTGCTCAGCCTTCAGGGTACTAATTATCTTGTCTCCCACCTATGCCCAACAGGCCATCCTCCCCTACATATACAGTTGGAGTCATGTGTCTCTCCCTATGTGCTCCTAGGCTGGTGGTTTTAGACCCTGGGGAGCTCTGGCTGGTTGGTATTGTTGCTTTCCTCACGGGGCCACCAGCCCTTATGGTTCACGGTTCCTTCAATTTACTTTCTAACTCCTCCATTGGGAACTTTGATCAGATTAATGGATAGCTGTGGGTATCTGTCTCTGGGTATGTCCGACTCTGAGAGACCTCTAAGGAGACAGCCTTATCAGGCTGCTGTCAGCTTTCCCATCCTGACATCCCTATCAGCGTCTATTTTTGGTGACTGCCTATGGAATGAATACCAGACGCAATGGTCTCCCTACAACCCCCCCTTCAGATTCTGACCCACACTTTGTCTCCATATTTGCTCCCTTGGTTATTTAGTTACTCCTCCTAAGAAAGACCCTAGGCATCCTCACTTGTTCTTTCTTCTTCATGAGCTTCATGTCGTCTGGTAGTTGAATCTTTGTTGTTTTCAAATTTTTTGGGCTAATCTCCGCTTTTGTCTTTTTTTTAACCAAAATTTACACAAATGTTTCATATCTTTTCAACAATTTTTTCTATATTTATCATAATATTTATGACTGATTTTAAAACAATGTCTTCAATTTTATCAAATATTTTTTCAAGCATATTTTTTCTGTGATTTTTTTGTGAATATTTTTTTTCTGTGAAATTTTCTGAATCAGCTTCAATATTCTATTGAATTTTTCTATGTCAATCTTTAATTTTTTAAAGCATTTTTCTTCAAGATGTTGAACATTTCCATACTTTTTTCTATATTAGTCTTTATTTTAACCATATTTTTCCATAAATATTTTATATTCTTTCAAATATTTTTTCTATATTTATCTTAATTTTTATCACTAATTTTTAAAACAATCTCTTCAATTTTATCAAACTCCTTTCCATGCAAATAGACAATTTCTTCTGTATTTTTTCTTATATTATCTGCAATTTTCTAATGAATTTTCCCACATCAATCTATGAACAATTTTTAGAGATTTTTCTAAAACGTTTTCAATATTTTCATAATTTTTGAATATGTTTGTACTCAATTTAATCAAATATTTTATATTTTTCAACAAATTTTTAAATTTTTTCTTATTTTTTGTCACTAATTTTTAAAACAAAGTCTTCAAATTTAAAAATATTTTTATGCAAATATTAATTTTTGAAACTTTTCTTAAATCTTTAAAATTTTGTCATCTTCTTAATCAAAATTTCTCCATTATGTTTTATATTTCTCATCAAATTTTTCTATATTTATCCTAATTTTTGTCATTAATTCTTTCAACAATGTTTTTAATTTTATGAAGTGTTTTTCCATGCTAATATTCAATTTTATAAGAAATTTTGTTAAATCACATTCAATTTCATAAGAAATTTTTTTGGTCAGTATACAATATTTTAAGAAATTTTTAAAAAAACCGATTCAATTTTTTTTCTTACAGTTTTTATGGATTTACCATGACTGTAATCAATTTTTTTCCATATATTTTTTGTATTGTTTCATCAAATTTTCACTATTTATCTTAATTTTCAGCACTATTTTTTTTCAACAAAGTCTTTAATTTATCAATCATGTTTTCCATGTAATATTCAATTTTTATCAGATATTTTCCTTAAATCACATTCAATTTCATAAGAAATTTTCCATGTCAGTCTTCAATTATTTTATGAATTTTAAAAAATATTTTCAGTTTTTCATACATTTTTTCTGTATTTGTCATCATTTTAGCAGTACAGCATATCTCTCAGGTAATATAACATTGTCCCATATAGAGTAGAATAGTGTATCTGTCAGGTAATATAACTTTATCTTATATATACAAGGATAGTGCATCAATCAGGTGATATAACATTATCACATATACAGCAGTAAAATGTATCTGTCAAATAATATAACATTATCCCATATAGAGCAGTATAATTTATTTGTCATATAATATAACTTTATCCTGTATTTAGCAGTATGGTGTAATAGTCAAATAATGTAATATCATATAAAATATACAACATATTTATTTATTATATTCATAATTATTATATATAATATATTCACATATATATTGGTTCATTATACTTATTACATATGTAAAATAATTACTTATGTATGTGTCTTATGGAATCATTTGCTCTTCTTTTTCTCAGCCAATATTTATTTACATTAATCTACATCCTGTTAGCATTGTAGACTCGTTTATAATGTTTTTAATTTTTATTTATTATTTTCTTTGTATTGGATATTTTAATATTCGATAAATTTTATTGGATATTTTTATTATTGGATAATTTTTATTGCATACATTATGGGATACTTTTTATTGAAAATATTTATTATTGGATACTTTTTATTGAATTTTTATTTTTGAGATAGTGTTTCTCTGTATAGCTCTGGCTGTCCTTGAACTCACTCTGTAGACAAGGCTGGCCTTGAACTCAGAAATCCACCTGCCTCTCTGCCTCCCAAGTGCTGGGATTAAATTTGTCAGGCACCACTGCCCGGCTTTTTATGCGATATTTTTATGGATATTTTTTTATTCGATATTTGTAATGGGATATTTTCATTGGATATTTTTTATTGGCTATCTTTAACCGGATATTTTTTATTAGATATTTTATGAGACATTTGTTATTGAATATTTTTATTCCATATTTATTGGATTTTTCTGCATATATTTATTGGATTTTTTTTATTGGATTTTTTGTATTGGATATTTTTTATTAAATATTTTAAACGAACCTTCTATCAGAAAGGGGTACAGGCCACAGAAAAGAAAAATAAAAAGTTAATACGGTTAATGTTAAATACAGAAACCAATGAAAAAACATAAATGTAAATACAAATGTAAATATGAGTATCCGTATAAATGTAAAAAATTACTGTATATATATAAATGTAAATTATGTGAATATAAATATTAGTGATATGAATTCTGAATATATAAATGTAAATGTATATGTAATTATAAATACAAATGTAAATGCAAATAATTGTAAATGTTAAATAAATATTAATATAAATGTAAATGTGAATATGAATATTAATATGACAATAAACATAAAGATCGATATAAATAGAAATAATTATGTACACATACTTACCTAAAAATAAAATAATTTTTAAGTCAAAATCCTTTACTTTGTCTAAGACAGAGATTGATGCTCAGACATCATGGGCTGTGGCCTCTGTCAGGAGGCTGACACCCAGGTAGCTCACCCTAGTTACTTTAATGTCGTACAGAGTTAATTATTATTATTTTATTATTGTGATTATTGCCAACATATAAATATTATTGTTCATAGTATTTTATTACAATTATATTAATAATATTATTAGTATTATATTTGTTATTATGATTATATTAATATTACGTAAATTAATCTTATTATTTTTCATTATTATCATTATTATTATTATTACAATTTGCAGCCTATAATTATTGTCACAAACACAGCCAGGTAGCCAGCTCTAGTCCTTTTACTTTATTCAAACATCATACAAATTTAATTATTGTTATTATTATTATTATTTGACTATTATAATAATATTTTTAATATTATTGTTATTAGTCTTATTTAATAGTATCATTTCAATTTTTAATAATACTTGATTATATTAGTATCAATATTAATTTTTATATCATTTTATTATCTTATTAATATTATTTTAAACATAATTAGTATTACAATTATTATATTATTATTATAATAGAACAAAGATATTTATAAGCTTTCATGTCTGATGAAGTGCAAACGTTCCAGAGACACATTTTCTCAAAATTCAAAAAGACTTTATTATTATTATTATTATTATTATTATAGTTTATTATTATGACTATATAATTTAACATCAATTTTGTTATTTTTATAGTATTATTATTATATTATTTTTATATTTATGTTATGCTATGTCATAATCATATTATTATTATCATTTCATTACTTTATTATATTACAATAATATTAAATTTTTCAATTACTCTTATTTTATTATTATTTAATTATTTAATGACTACTATTATATTATCACATTATTTTATTAAATTATTATTGCTATATTATTAATATGTTATTATAATTTTGTTTTTAATATTATTATCATATGATTGTTACCTTTATTACCATATTATATTATTATATTATTATAGAACTATTATTTTTTCATTATTTTTAGTATACTTTTAGTTTAATTTTATTATTTTATTATTTTATGATTACTATTGTAATATTATATTGTGATACGTTTACTGTCATTATTATTTTCATTTTATTAATAATATTAGTATTTTAATATTATTATCTTATTCGTTATCCCTAATATGTATTGGTATTATTTATAGTTTTATCAGTATTATACATATTTCATTATTATATTTTTAGAAATTTTTATTATTGTTATTACTATATGATTATATTATTTTAATTTAGTATTATTATTTTTCTGTTATTATTTATTTATATATTATATTACAATGTATATAATATATGTATTACTATATTATATATATTATATTATTTATTCATTATAGTTATTTATTATATATTTTTATTTATTATTTAATTAATTATTTATATTATTATTTATTTATTATATATTATTTATTTATATATTATATCTATTAGTATTTCACTATTATCAATATTTGTATTAGTATTATTTTATTTTTATATCATAACATTAATAATATTAGTATTTATTTGAATAGTTTTTATATTTTCATTAGTATTAATTTTTTATTTATGTTATACTATTATTTGATTTTTATTTCATTACTATTGATATTACTTTTTAATTAATATTAACATCTTATAGTATTATTTTTATATTAGTGTTAGGCTCGTGGCTTAGCCATTGGGTGTGGCTTTATTCTTCATGGGTGTGGCTTTTTTGGTAGATATACGTGGTTTATTCATCAGTGTATGTCTTGGTCACTGAGGGCGGAGCTAATCACAAGGGTGTATCTTAGTCATTGAAGGCATGGCTTGATCACAGGGGGCGTGGGCAGACATTACATAACACTATGAAACATTGGGTGCTCAGGCCCCGCCCACCTGGGGCCCTGCCTGGCCTCATGGTGGGCGTGGTCACATAGTTGTATAGCTGAACTTTTCAGCCCTTTGACTTCTGGCTCCTGTGGATATGCAGGCTAGGGCAGGGTCAGTGCGTCATTGGATGGTGACAGTCAGTCAGTCCCAATCACAATAGCTGTTTGTACCAGGTCATGGCGTCTGAGAAGAGCCGTTATATCATCCAGACGGTGATGGCTTTGGGGGGTGGGGTGTTGGTGAGGGTATGTCCTTGTGATTTTGGGCCACACCAAACAACGAGGCCAGGCTCCTAACCCCTCGGCCTTTCGCCATCTTTTCCCCATGTTTGTGGATTGACTTCATAGTAGTTGCTCATTTAAATAAAAAACAAAAATATTTAAAATCCTGGCCCTGCTCACCATGATCCTGCAAAGATCATGCCCCTGTATAATCCACAAACCACACCCTCAGCCACACCCATCACTGCAAGACCCCACCCCTATTATTGTTTTAACGCGAGCATTTATTTTCTCATTGATTTTGTAGTAGTTGCTCTTTTAAAAGAAAATACCACAGCTATTTTTAAGCAATGTCCTCTGCAGCCGGGGCCCCACACCCCAGCCCCTGCCCTTCACAAGGCACTGCCCCCCTTTCCACGCCTCCCACAAGGCCTCTTGGACCCTCCTATCTACCAACTTGGGTTTGATTGAACGATTTCATAGTAGTTGTTCATTTAAACAAAAATACCACGATTGTTTATAACCCTGACCTCCAAAGCCCCTTCCTGGTTTAAGTCTCTGCCCACAGGACAACGATGCCCCAGGGTATCATAAGAAATTTCTTCCATGTCAGTCTTCAATTTTTCTAGGAATTATTTTACAACATTTTCAATTGTTTCCTATATGTTTCTGGTGTCATTGTCATCATTTTAATCAAATTTTCCTTATGCCTCTTTTCATCATTTATTTTATATTTATTTTAAATTTCATCACTAGATTTTTAGCAATATCTTCATGTTGGGGACCACACTAGTTCCACGTTGGGGCGGTCCAAAAAATGTCTCGGCCTGAGCAAATGTTGAGGCCTGGGCCGACCCACATTTGGGCTGGCCACTGTATCCTGGCCCAAGCTGCTACTCCGGTCTGCAGGTCGGGGTTCAGCAAGAGTGAGGGTGAGGGCAGATTCTACCTAATGTCTGATGTGTATAATCTCTCTCTCTAGTCTGATGTCTGGTTCTGTCTTCTATAGTCTGATTCTAAGCCACGCCTCTAAGTTACACCTTTAATCATGCCCTTAGGTCTTGTCTCTAACTCTGATCTCTATACTTCTGTCATAATCTTAAGTCACACACTATAATCTCACGTTGCCTTTAATCTCAAGGTATCTAAACCAAGATTATTGGAGTGTTCTCAGCTGTTGTAGGCTATTGTAATTCAAGTCTCATGTCAGGGTATATGGCTCAAGATGGCTGCAAAGCTGATAGCCGCTTTCTGCTAAAAGTCGGCCTCCAACAGGTCCCCCCTTTTAATTTTTTTTCAAAAGGGAAGGCTGGGAAAACTTACAAAAAACCGTGCCTGTCCTAGGTTTGGAGCAAAGGACCTCAGCCTCCCTTTCCCGTCCTTGGATACTCAACAGCCATTGGTTGAGCTCCTGTCTTAGGATGGTGAGGCCTCCCTTCTTTTAGGGGCAAGGGTCTCGGTATGCTCTCTTACCTGTCACTGACTATCCGGCTTAGCGCGTAAGTTAGGGGATATACCTCATTAGTCTTGATGACAGAGGTTTTATAATCCCTTACTTACAGCCTGTAATAATGGACCTGTGTGGGTTTCATTTGAATAGCATCTCATACAAAAAGCCATCAGTTTGTTGAACCGCATGGACCCAAAAGACAACAGACTTAACAACGCCCTGAATAGTTAGTATGACAGCAACACTCTTTTTAAAGGGCAACATATAACTCCCTCTATCAGAGGAGTAAAAAGTATAAGCCTCTTCTATTCTGTTTATAAATGTCTTACATCAGAATCTAAATCTATAGAAATACAAAACTGATCATAGCTTTGATCTAAAGAAAAACTAAGGAAATCCCTGTTCCTGCTCTAGTCAATCTCAAACCCAAAAAACACCTATAGTAACTGTGGTAGTGGGTTTTCTCCTGGGACTAAACAATCTAAATTCCCACTAAATCTAAAACAATCTAGTTCCCCACTAAATCATAAGTCAGGGAATTAAGAGTCCAATAGAGCCACCATGGAGATATGGGTGGTGATGTCTCCTTCAGCACTGATGACCTCTCAGGTCTGTTTACTTGTTGATCTGTTCCAGTTTGAAGGCAATTGTGAAGCATCTTCATGTTTCCTGTGAAGAAAAAATATGCTTCTCAGGTGGTTTTCTCCTCCCTGGATTTGTATAATTGTCTATTTGTTTAATCAGTCTCTCTGGCAGCCAACATGCAACATCTGCAGTTTGGGAATATATACAAACAGAACCTCTTCCCCAGATAAGCACTGGATCTGGCCCATTCCAGGTTCCAGTTAATGGGTCTTTCAGAGGACTGTTTGCAAAATTCGTTTTGGTATCAGGATGCCAGAAACTATCTGCAGCAGATTTTTCTTCAGAATCCAAATTTAAAAATTTAAAATGAAGAGTGCATGATGAAGGATATTTCTGGGGGATCCCTTGGTAGGGTACCATTCCCCCTTTTTAATTTTTTTAATGGTTTGATTTAATGGTTTATGGTTTAAATTTAATGGTTGATGTGCCCTTTCTACTATACGTTGGCCCTGTGGAATTATATAGAATACCCATTTTATGTAGTATTCCCAATCTTTCACAAAATTGGTGGAAACTGGAGCTTGTATAACCTGGGCCATTGTCAGTTTTATCTGTTTAGGCACACCCAATACAGCGACTTGTAGCAAGCATATGAGCAATCACATGCTTGCTTGCTTCTTCAGTTTGTAATGTTGCATAAATGAAACCACTGTATGTGTCTACACATACATGTATATATTTTTGCTTGCCAATTCATTATAATGAGTAACATCCATTTGTCAGATACTGTTTGGTATCAGTCCCTTTGGATTTACACCCAAATGAGGAACTGGTAAAAGTTTAACACATGATTGACATTGTTTGACAATTTGTCTAGCTTGTTCTCTGGTAATTTTAAACATCCCTTTTAAAGTTTTAGAATTAAGGTGATGTAACTCATGAGCCTTTATGGCCTTATCCAAGTTAGATTGCGAATCTGATAAAGTAACTGCAGCTATTCGAGTAGCTAGGTCTGCCTTGGTATTTCCTTCAGAGAGAGGACCTGGTAGCCCAGTGTGGGCTCTCAGGTGTCCTATAAAGAATTTACACTTTCTCCTCAAAATTAATTGTTTGCACTGTAAAAACAAATCAGCTGCTTCTGAAGAATGCTTTATTTGTGCAGGCAGTTTCTAGCAGAGGGATAGACTGAGCTATATATGAGCTATCTGTATAAATATTAATAGTTTGATTTGGAAATGCTTGAAACACCTGCAATAACAGCATGTAATTCAACCAATTGAGCTGATACAGATGATGTAGCAAAAGAGATTACTTGATCCTTAAAAGCATAAGCAGCTGTTCCTGATGAGGAACCATCAGTGAAAACTAGCAATGCTTCCTTGATAGGTTCATGTGCAGTACGAAATGGAAAAAACAAATTCATGATGATTACAAAACTGAACCAATTTATCTGGTGGATAATGATTATCTATCTGACCAGCAAATGAAGCACATGCAATAGGCCAGACTTCAAAATTCTGCATAAGCAATCAACCTGATGCTTTGTATAGGGTTGTACTATGATATCAGGATCTTTTCAAAATATTTTGACTGTTATCTCTGCCTAACATAATTATATCTGCTACAGCTGCATAGTATGGATTAAGAACTTTCTTGGGGGATGAGGGAAGATGAACCCATAATATGGGTGCAGTTTTGCCAAAACACTGCAGTAGGAGTTAATTTCGTGTTAAAAATAAGAAAATATAAAGGCTTAGAATAATTAATATGAGTTACAAATTGAGATGAAATAGCATTCTCTACCTTCTGTAAGGCTTTTCTACCCTCCTCTGTAAGAGCCCTGCCAGATTAGGGTCCAGGATCTCCCTTGAGAATATCAAATAGAGGCTTCAATTCTCCTGTTGTAAGTTTCAAAAATGGTCGTAGCCAATTAATATCTCCCAATAGTTTTTGAAAATCATTGTGTCTTAAGGGAATCAGTCCTCAGTGTGGCTTTACTATTAATAACATGTGGACCATTAATCTGAAATCCTAAATAGGTATATGGGTCTTGTAATTGCACTTTTCTGGTGCTATTGTAACCCTGCAGTCTGTAAAGCTGTTCTAAGATCATCAAAGCACTGGAGTCCATGTTTTCCATCTTTTCCAGCTATCAAAATATCATCCATGAAATGAATCATGTAGATTTGCTTCCACATAGTTCTAACACCCTCTATGGCAGAAGCCACAAACTTTTGGCACAAGGTAGGACTGTTAGCCATACCCTGAGGCAAGACCTTCCATTGATATCTTTTCATAGGTTCCCTAAAGTTTATAGAGGGAACACTGAAAGCAAAACGTTTTCTATCATTAGGATGCAAGGGGATAGTAAAAAAAAAAAAAACAGTCTTTAAAATCTATAACTATTTTATATAACCTAAAGGTATGGCCACCAGTGTGGGCAGCCCAGGTTATAAGGCTCCCATTTTAATCATGGTTGCATTAACAGCCCTCAAGTCTTGCAACAATCTCCACTTTCCTGACCTTTTCCTAATGACAAATATTGGCGTGTTCCAGGGAGAGTTACTCTCTTCTAAATGTCCTGCCTGTAATTGCTCCTGCACTAGCAACTGGGCAGCTTGTAATTTTTCGGTGGTTAGGGACCACTGATCCACCCAGACGGGCGAGTCCCCTTTCCAGGTGATGGGATCTGCACAACGTCCTAGGGGTGCAGCTGAATCAGTAGCCCCATCAAAATTACCCCAAGCCTCTTCTTTCATTGTTACCATAAACCTCAGTAGGGTGAATAATTCCATTTTTCACCTTTTCCTAATCCTTTGCCTGGGAAGGCTCAGAGTTTACCATTTGAGCCATGATTATTTCATTAGGGCTGCACATAATCAATCCCAACTGGGATAACAGATCTCTGCCCCAGAGATTAATGGGAAGGCCTGAGATGACATAGGGTTGTATATTTCCTGTATTTCCTTCTTTATCTTTCCACGTTAGCACCTTAGAGCTTTGTAGTGGATTTTGACTTTGGCCAATACCCCTTAAATTGGTTAAGGTTGGGGTCAGAGGCCAGGTAGCAGGCCAATCACTTTGTTTTAGGATAGTCACATCAGCTCCTGTGTCAACCAGGCCTTGAAATGCCTTTCCATCTAGCCAAATTGTCATCATAGGTTTTTGTTTAACTATAGGCTGTACCCAGTATGCATCAGAGGAACCAAAACCTTGATCCCCTCTTTTAGGATTCTTATATTTGTGATTAGTAGGGTACAATGGAAGTAACAATAGTTGAGCTATCCTCTTTCCTGTAGGAATGGTGACTATGTTTTGAATTGCCTGTGCCATTACTTTGAATCTCACCCTGATAATCATTATCTATAACTCCAGGAAAAATTTGTAGTCCCTGCATAGTAGCACTGCTTCTTCCCACTATCAGGCCAAATACATTTGGGTAAAGCGGTCCAAACACTCCAGTGGGTAAGGCCTGAGGTCCCATTTCTGGGGTTAATACTGTGTGGGTGGCAGAACTGAGGTCTAGTCCTGCACTTCCTGGTGTTGCTCCACTAAGTTCAGAAAGGTGATTGGTGTTCGCTGGTAGGACACTGACTGCTCCATAAGCCTGTTTTGGCTTGCGTTGGTTCGGGACCTGGAGCTGGCCCCTGTTCCCGTTTCCCTGATTATGGGAAAGGGTTATTACCTTGTGCGTCTTGTTTAGACCTACAATCACTAGCCCAATGCCTTCCACGTTTGCAAATTGGGCAGAGCCCAGGCTGTTTTCTGGGCTGTCTCTGGCTTAACTCATTTCTACTTTGCAATCTCTTGCAAAGTGTCCAGGCTTACCACATTTAAAACATGCCTTTCTGTCTTAAACTTGCCAAAATTCTCTTACTGATTGTCCTTGCATGGCAGCCACCATAGCTAAGCCCTGTTGGTAAGAGGGACCTATGTCAGAACAAAGTCTGATGTACCCTGTAAGGTCTGTCTTTTTCCTATAAGGTCTAATGGCCGCTTGGCAGGCAGGATTAGCATTTTCATATGCAAATTGTTTCACATAGTCTACACCTGCCTCTGCATTACCAAAAATCCTTCCTGCTGTTGTCATTAATCGATGAACAAAGTCAGAAATCGCTCATCAGGCCCTTGCCTGACTGTTGTTAAAGATGCACCAGGGTCTCCCTTTACCAGAAGTTTATGCCAAGCCTTCATGGCTGCATTTTGAATTTGAGCAATAAACCTGGGTCATATTGCATCTGGTTATCACTAGAAGCAAATTGCCCTTCTACTAAGGCATCAAAGGACCAACCATTATCTGCCTGAATATTTCATATTCATATTTTCACATCATGGGTGTTACATCATAGGTGTGTTATTATGGTATGGCATTACACATGTGACATCACAGAAAGGACATCATGGGAGTGACATCATAGATATGACATAATGTGTATAAAATGTATATAAATCATGGGAGTGATATAGGTTTAACATTACAGTTGAGCCTTCAAAGGTGTAACATTATGATGTCTTTTGTGTGACCTCACAGTTGTGGCATCATGGATGTGACATCATGGTTGACATAATGAGTATTATATCACATGTGTGAAACCACAGGTGTGACATCATGGGTTTGACATTAAGGGTATGACATCATGTTTGTGACATCATGGGTTTGACTTCGCATGCATGACATCAAGTGTATGACAAGGATATGAGATGGTTAAGAATCATGGGTGTGACATCATGGGTATGATGTCAAATGTGTGTGACATTATGAGTGTGATGTAACATGTATGACATCATGGGTATGACATGGTTACAAATCATAAGTATTACATCACAGTTATGACATCAGGATTGTGGCATCATGGGTGTGGCATCATAGATATCACATCATGAGAATGACAACATGTGTGTGCCCCTCCTCATGGCTGTGACATTATAGGTGATGACATCACACATGAGACATCTCAGGTGTAACATGAGTATAACATCAAATGTGTGACATTCACTGTTGTGACATTGGGGGTATGACATCATGATTGTGACATCAACTGTATGTCATCATGAATGTGACACAAATTTTAGGACATCAGTGGTATGACATCACAAGTGTGACTGAAGAGTGTGACCTCATTGGTGTGACATCACAGTTGTGACATTACAGGTGTGACATCACAGGTATGACAGACGGGCATGACACAACAAGAGTGACATCATGAGTGTGACATCACAAGTAGTGACATCAAGAGTATGACCTCATGGGTGTGATATCACAGTTGTGACATTATGGTTATGACATCACAGGTATGACATCAGGGGTGTGACACAACAAGAGTGACATCATGAGTGTGACATCACAAGTGTGACATTTTGGTGTGTCATCATAGGTATGACATCAAGGGTGTGACATGCATGTGACATCACGGGTATGACATGAGTATGACTTTATTTTTGGGTCATAATGGGTGTGACCTCATGGGTGTGACATCACAGTTGTGACATTATGAGTGTGAAATCACAGGTATGACATCACAAGTGTGGAGATTATTGGTGTGACATCAAGGGTATGACATCATGGGTGTGACATGCCAGTGTGTGACATAACGGTATGACATCACATGTGTGACAACATGGGTATGACACGACAGATATGAAATTAGGAGTGTGACATTACATGTGTGACCTGACAGGTTATGACATCAATGGGTGTAACATGACAGGCTATGACATCATGGGTCTGATATAGGTGTGATTTCACAGGTATGACATCATGGGTAGGAATCATGATTGTGGTATCACTTGTGTGATATTATGGGTGTGACATCACAAGTGTGACATCATGAGAGTGACATCATGTGTGTGAAATCACAGGTGTGACATTACAGGTATGACCTCATTGGTGGGACATGATTTTGAAACATAAGTATGACATCATGGATATGACATCAGGGGTGTGAAATTATGGGTGTGACATCTGGAGTTTGACATCAAGTGAATGACATTGTGCGTATGACATACGCATCAAAAGGATATGAATCATGGGTATGACATCATGGCTGTGACATCATGGCTGTGACACCATAGGTGTGACATCACTCATGAGATATCATAGTTGTGACATAATGAGTGTGACATCAAGGGTGTGACATCAGGGTCTGACATCATGTGTAAGACATCATGGGTTTGACATCATGTGTGACATCATGGGTGTGACAACCGGAGTTTGAAATCAAGTGAATACCATTGTGGGTATGACACGTGTATGATATGGGTATGAATCATGGGTATGACATCACTGTTGTTATACTGAGGGTGTGACATGATTGTGATATCAAGTTTATGACACCATAATTGTGACATCAATTGTAGGACATCATGAATGTGAACTCACGAGTGACCTCTTGGGTGTGACATCACAAGTGTGATATAACAGTTATGACATCACAAGTGTGACATCATGGGTGTGACATCAGTGGAGTGACATAAGTTATGACAACATGAGTGTGACTTCATGAGTATGACATCATCATGTGACATCACAGTTGAGACATCATGGGTGTAATATCAGTTCTGATATCAGGAGTATGAAATGTGTATAATTCATGGGTGTGATATCATTGGTTTGATATCACAGTTCAGACATCACAGGTGGCACATTATATGGTTGACATCACAGGTGTGACATCATGGGTGTAAAATTATGGGTGTAAAAGTATGTGACATCATGGTTGTGACATAATATGTGTTGCATAACGAGTGTGACATCAAGTGTATGACATGAATATGAGATGGTTAGGAATCTTGGGTGTGATACCCTGTGTATGACATCACCTGTGTGGCACCATGGGTATGACATCACAAGTGTGACATTATGGGGATGACATTATATGTATGATAACATGGGTATGACATGGGTTTGAATTATAAGTATGACATCACAGCTATTATTACAGGTGAGATATCACAGGTTGTGACAACACGGTTGTGACATCATGGACATATCATGAGTGTGACATCAGTGTATGACATCACAGGTATGACATGGGTATGTCATGGTAATGAATCATGGGTATGACACGATAGGTGTGACATCACAAGAGTGACATCACAGGTATCATATCCCGGGAATTAAATGTGTATAAGTCATGAGTGTGATATCTTTGGTTTGACATCACAGTTGAGAAATCACAGGTGTAACATTAAGTGTGACATCACAGGTGTCACATCATGAGTGTGACATCATGGATGTGACATCATGAGTGGGAAATCATCAGTGTGACATCAAGGGTATGACATCATGGGTGTGAAATTATCACTTACATTACACATTTGACATCACAGGTAAGACATCACAGGTGTGACATCAAGTGTATGATATCATGGGTATGAAATACATACTAATTATAAATATGACACCACAGCTATGACATCATAGGTGTTACATCATGGTTGTGACACGGGCATGATATCTTGAGTGTGACATCAACTGTACAACATGGGTATGACATGGGTATGTCATGGTAATGAATCATGGGTATGACATCATGGGTGTGACATCATTGGTGTGACACCACAGGTCTGATATCATGATGTATCATCATGATTGTTATATAAAGTGAAGGACATAATGTGTGTGACATCAAGTATATGACAACAAGTGTATGACATCACGTGATTGACATCATGGGTGTGATATCATAGTTTTGAAATCACAGTTGAGAAAACACAGTTATAATATTATGTGTGTGATATCATGAGTATGACATCAAATGTATGACATCATGGGCATGACATGGATATGACATGGGTATAAATCATGGGCATAACATCATGGGTTTTACATCACGGGAATGGCATCAGAGGTGTGACACCATGATTGTGACATAAAGTATAGGACATTCTGCGTGTGGAAATCAAGAGAGTGATATAGCATGTATGACATCATGGGTATGACATGGTTAGGATTCATAAGCATGACATCACGGGTATTTCAACACTGTGTGATATCATGGCTAAGATGTATTGGATTTGACATCACGGGTGTGACATCATGTGTATAAAATCACAGGTGTGACATCAGAGGAGTGACACCATGGGTGTGACATTAAAGGTGTGATATCATGGGTGTGACATCATGGGTATGATTTCACGATGTGACATCAAGTGTATGACATGGACATGAGATGCTTAAGAATTATAGGTGTGACATCATGAACATGACATATCAGGTGTGACATAACAGGTGTGAAATCATGAGTGTTACATCTAGTATATGACATCATTGGTATGATATAGTTATGAGTCATTAGTTTGGGTGTGATATCATGAGTATGACATCATGGGTATGACATGAGTATGTTATGGTAATGAATCATGGGTATGACACCACAGGTGTGACATCATGTGTATGACATCACAATTGTGACATCATGAGTGTGACATCATGGGTATGACATCACATGTATGATAACATGGGGATGACATGGTAAGAATTATAAGTATGATATTACAAGTGTGACATCACAGGTGTTACTTTACAGTTGTGACATCATGGGTGTGATATCATGAGTGTGACATCAAGTGTATGACATCATGGGTATGACATGTGTATGTCATGGTAATGAATCATGAGTATGACACCACAGGTGTGACATCATGGGTTTGACTTCACAGGTGTGACATCATGGGTGTGACATCACAGGTATAACATGATATGTATGACATGACAGGTGTGACATCAAGTATATTACATCATGGGTATGACATGGGTATGAATCATGGGTATAACATCATGGGTGTTACATTTCGGCTGTAAAGTCATGATTGTGACATAAAGTAAAGGACATTCTGGGTGTGACATCAAGAGTGTGATCTGTATGACATCATGGGTATGACATGGTTAGAAATCATAAGTATGACATCATAGGTGTCACATCATGGGAATGACATCATGAGTGTGCCCCTATGGGTGTGACATCACTGTTGTGATATTGTTGGTGTGACATCATGAATGAGACATCAAGTGTATAATATTATGGGTGTGATATTGATATGAATCATGGGTATGTCATCACGGGTATGACATCACTGTGTGACATCATATGTAAGACATCCTGTGTTTGACATTTTGGGTGTGACATTCAGAGTTTGACATCAAGCGAATGACATTATGGGTATGACATGTGTATGAGATGGATACAAATCATAGGTATGACATCATGGCTGTGACATTATAGGTGTGACATCACACATAAGTCATCACAGGTGTAACATTATGAGTGTCACATCAAGGGTGTGACATCACTGTTCTGACAATGTGGGTATGACATCATGATTGTGATATCAAGTGTATGACATCAGGAGTGTGACATCATGTGTATGACATCACAGGTATGATATCATGGGTATTACATTGTAGGTGTGACATCACTCATGAGACATTTCACGTGTAATATTATGAGTGTGAAAATGCTGGTGTGGCATCATGTGTGTGACAACACAAGCATGAAATATTTCTCTAATAATAAAAACAATATCTCACTACTAATAACAAAAATATCCCAATAACAATGTTTCTCTAATAATGACAATATTTCAGCAATAACAACAATATATAACTAATAATAACAATCTTTCAGTAATAACAAAAATATTCACTAGTAATAATAACAGTATCTCACTATTAATAACAAAATTTCACTAATATTAACAATAATGTACTACTAATAACAATATCTAAATAATAATGACAAAATATCTCATTAATAACAATATTTCACTAATAATGGAAACATCTCACTAATAATAACAATATCTTATTAATTAAAACAATAATATCTCACTAATTATAAGAATCTTTTGGTAATATTAACTAAAATATCTCACTAATAATAATATCTCACTTATAATAACAACAGTATCTCTCTAATGATAACAAAATATTTTACAAATAGTAACAATATGTCACTAATAAGAATAACAATATCTCACTAATAATAAAAAATATGTCACTAATAATAATATCTCACAAATAGTAATAATATATCAGTAATAAAAATAACAATATCTCAAAAATATTAACAATGTCTCACTATTAACAATATCTCACTACTAATAGAAAAATATATCTCATTAATAACAACACAATAACTCACTAATAAAAATATCTCACTAATAACAATATTTTACTACTAATAATAACAATATCTCACTACTAATAGAAAAAATATCTCATTAATAACAACAGTATCTCACTAATAATGACAATATCTTACACTAATAAAATATCTCACTATTAATAACAATGTATTTAAGATAACAACAGAAATATCTCTCTAAAATAACAAAAATATCTCTCTAATAATAACAATGTATCACTAAAAATAATAATAATCTCACTAATAATAAAAATCATTCAGTAATAAGAAAAATTTCTCAATAATAAGAAAATTATTTACTAATATTAAAAAATCTCAATATTAATAACAATATCTTAAAAAAATAACAGCAATATCTCAATAATAAAAATAAAAATATCTCTCTCATAACAACACTATCTCACTAATAATAACAATATATCACTAAAAATATTATTCTTTCAGTGATAATAACATAAATACCTCACTAATAATAAAATAATCTCCCTAGTAATAAAACAATATCTCACTTTTAATAACAAAGTATCTCACTAATAACAATAGCTTACTACTAATAATAACAATATCTCACTAATAATAAACAATATCTCTCTGATAATAACAATATTTCACTAATAACATCAATGTCTCACTAATAGTAACAATATCATAGTAATATTAACAAAAATATCACACTAATAACAATAATATCTCATCAAAAATAACAAAAATATCTCACTAATTATAACAATATCTCATCATGAATACCAAGATCTTAATTACAAATGGCAATATCTCACTAATAAAAAAGAAAATATCTTTCTAGTAATAACAACCTGTCACTAATAGTAACAAAAACACCTCATAATAATAATAAAAATATCTCACTAGTAATAAAAAACAATATCTCACTTTTAAAAACAAAAGTACCTCACTAATGATAATAGCTTATTACTAATAATAATATCTCACTAATAATAAACAAAATATCTCACTGATAATAACAATATTTCACTAACAACAATTTCTCACTAATAGTAACAATATCATAGTCATAATAACAAAAGTACTACACTAACAAAAATGTATCATCAGAAATAACAAAATATCTCACTAATAACAATATCTCAATATGAATAACAATATCTTAATAATAAAACAGTAATATCTCACTAATAAAAACAAAAATATTTCTCTAATTATAACAACATGTCACTAATAATAACAAAAATATCTCATTAATAATACCAATAACTCACTAATAAAAACAATTTCTCACTAATCATAATAATATCTCACTATAATAACAAATATATGACTATAAAAACATATCACTAATATTTATAACAATATCTCACTAATACTAAAAATTTCTCACTGATATTAACAAAATATCTCACTAATAATAACAATATCTCACTAATAGTAACAATAATATTTCACTAATAATCACAATATATCACTGATAATAACAATATCTCACTAATAACAACAATACCAAAAATATCAGATTAATAATGATAATATCTCACTTATAATAGCATAATATATCAGTAATAAAAACAATACCTGACTAATTATAACAATATTTCAGTAATTGTAACAACCAAATCTCACTAATATTTACAATATTTCACTAATAATAATAATATCTCACCGATAATAACAATATCACCTTAATAATAACAATATGTCACTAATAATTAATAACAGAAATATGTCACTGATAAAAACAATCTCTCACTAATAACAATATCTCACTAACACTAACAATATCACAGTAATAATATCAAACATATTTCACTAATAACAACATCTCAATAAAAATAATAACAATATCTCACTTATAATAACAATATATCAGTATTAATAACAATTTTTTCAATAATAACAACAAAACATCTCTCTAATAATAATTATAACATCACATTAATAACAATAACTAACTAGCAATAACAACAAATATATTACTGATAATAACAAACTTTCAGTAATAGTAACAATTTTTCTCTAATAATAACAATATCTCAATAATAATCACAAGAATATTCCACTAATAATCACAACAATATCTCAATAATTATAACAACAATATCACTCTTATAAATAACAAACATATTTCATAAAAATGTTAACAATATCTTGTAATAATCGTAATACCTCACTAATACTAATAACAATATCTCACTAATAAAGACAACAATATCTCATTAACAATAACAATAATATTTCATTAATTTGTTAGCAATATCACACTAATAATATAATATCACAGTACTATTAACAACATATCTCAATAATAGCAACATTATGTCACTAATAATAACAACATATCACATTAATATCTCACTAATAATAAAAATATATCACTAATAATAACAGCAGTATTTCTAATAACAAACATATCACATTAATAATAAGAATATCTCACTAATGATAACAATATAACACTAATAATAACAGCAGTATATCATAAAAATATAATAATATCCCACTTATGATAACAATATCTCACTAATAATAACAGCAATATTTCATTAAAATGTTAAAAATATTGCACTATTAATAATGACAATATACCATGAGTAATAAAAAACTCTCACAAATAACAACAATATTTCACTGATAATAACAATATCCCACTATTAACAATATCTCAATAATAATAACTTTATCATCGATAATAACAATAATATCTCACTAATAAAATATTGCACTAATAATAATAACAGGATCTCATTGTAAATACCAATATCTTAATAATAATAAAAGAAATATATCACTATTACAAAATATCTCTCTAATAATAAGAACAATAACCTATGAATAATTAATAACAATATCTCATTAATAATAACAAACATTAAGTAACAATTACTAAAATATTTCACTAATAACAGTATGTCACTATTAATAATAAAAATATTAATAATAACAACAGCAATATCGCACCAATAACCAAAATATTTCTTTAATAATAACAAAAATATCTCACTAAATAATAACAATATCTCACTTATAACAAAAACAATCTCACAAATAGTTAAAATATCTCAGTAATAGTAACAAAATATCTCACTAGTAGTAATAAGAATATATCATATTAATAACAAAATTTTAATAATAGTAATACCAATATATCTCTATTAATAACAAAAATATCTTTTTAATAATATCAATAATATCTCACTAATAATAACAAACATATCTTAGTAGTAATAACAATATTTCATTAAAATGTTAACAATATTGAACTAATAATAATAACAATATCTCACTAATAATAACAGTAATAACTCACCAATTAGAAAAACAATATTTTACTGATAATACCAAAAATATCTCACTAATAATAACAATATCCCACTAATAATAATAACAATATCTCATTAATAATAACAATTGTTAAGTAATAATTACAAAAATATCTCACTAATAATAATAACAGTATCTCATTATTAATAACAATGTTATAGTAACAACAGCAATAACTCACTGATAACAAAAATATTTCTCTAATAATATCATTAATATTTCACTAATAATAAAAACAATATCTCACCAATAACAAAATCATTCTCACAATACTTAAAATATCTCAGTAATAGTAACAAAAAATCTCACTAGTAATAATAAGAATATATCAGTATTAATAACAAAATTTTAGTAATAATACCCAATATCTCACTTTTAAAAATCAAAATATCTCTTTAATAATAACAGTAATATCTCACTAATAATAACAAAATTATCTTAGTAGTAATAACATATTTCATTAAAATGTTAACAATATCAAGCTAATAATAATAATATCTTAATAATAACAGTAATATGTCACTATAATAAAACATTACTTCACTGATAATACTAACAATATCTCACTAATAATAACAATATCTCACTAATAATAAATAATATTTCATTCAAAAAACAATCATATCTCAATAATTATAACAACATCTCACATATATTAACAATATCTCACTCATAGTAACAATATCTGAGTATTATAACAAAATATCTCACTAATACAAAAAATATCTCACTAATAATAAAATACTATATAACAAACAGTAACAATATTTCAAAAATAATAACAATATCTCACTATAATAACCACAGTATCTCACTAAAAATATAAAAGTTCTCACTAATATTAAAACAGTATCAGACTAAAAATAAAATATCTCACAAATAGTTACAATATCTCAGTAATAACAACAAAATATCTTACTAGTAAATAACAACAATATGTCACTATTAGTAACATAATCTTATAATAACACTATTTATCACACTAATAATAACAAAAATATCTCTCTAAAATAAAATATTCTCACTAATAAGAACAAATTATCTCACTAGTAATAACATATTTCATTAAATGATAACAATATCTTAGTTCAATAATAACAATATCTCATTAATAATAACAATATATCACTAATAGCAAAAGTTCTCACTAATAATAATTATATCTCACTAATAATAGCAATGACATCTCACTAATAATAACAACAATATCTCACTAATAATAACAACATTTCACTGATAATACCAACAATATATCACTAATAATTACAACATATTATACTACTAATAATAAAAATATCTCATTTAAAATAACAACAATATCTCAATAATAATAACAACAATATCTCAATTATAATACTAATGTCTCACTAATAGTACCAATATCAGGTAATTAATAATAAAAATGTCTCACAAAAAATCTCACTAATAATAACAAAAATATCTCACTAATAATAATAAGAATTCTCGCTGGTCATGGTGGTGCACACCTATAATCCCAGCACTTGGAAGGGAGAGGCAGGCAGATTTCTGAGTTCTAGGCCAGCCAGCCTGATCTACACAGAGAAACCCTGTCTAAAAAACAACAAAACCAACAAAACAAACAAACATATAATAACAATATCTCACTAATTAAACAAATTCTTACTACTAATAATAACATATCTCACTGTAAAACAACAATAACTCACTAACATAACAAAAATATCTCACTAATATAAGAGCAATATTTCATTAAAATTTTAACAATATTGTACTATTAATAATAACTATATCTCACTAATAATATAAATATCTAACTAATAACCACAATATCTCACTAATAATAACAATACTATCTTACTAATAATAACAATATCTCACTAATAATACAAAAATTTCTCACTAATATTAAAAACAGTATCACACTAATAACAAAAACAATATCTCACAATTTTACAATATTAGTAATAATAACAAAAATATCTCACTAGTAATAAAAATATATCACTGTTAATAACAAATCTTAATAATATTACACAATATCTCACTAATAATAACAAAAATATTTCTCTAATATTAAGAATCATACCTCACTATAATAACAAAAATATCTCACTAGTAATAACAATATTTCATTAAAGTGATAACAATATCTTCTACTAATAATAACAATATCTCCCTAGTAACATCACTAATAACAACAATATCTCAGTAATAATAATATCTCACTAATAATAGAAATGACATCTCACTAATAATAACAATAATATCTCACTAATAATAACAATATTTCACTGAAAATAACAACAATAACTCACTAGTATAAAAATTTATTACAAAAATAAAAATATCTCATTTTAAATAAAAATATCTCAGTAATAATAACAGTATCTCAATTATAATAACAATATCTCACTAATAGTAACAACATCAAGTATTAATAACAGAAATGTCTCACAAATATAATATCTCTTTAATAATAACAATATCTCACTAATATAAATATCTCACTAATAATTATAATAATATCTCACTAATAATAACCACAATATACTCACTAAAAATAACAAAAATTGCTCACTCATATTAACAACAATATCTCATTAAGAGTAACATTATCTCACTAATATATAACAATATCTCTAATAAAAATGGCAATATCTCTCTAGTAATAAAAACAATATTTCACTAATAATAATATTTCACTAATAATATAATATTTTCACTGAAAACAAAATATCTCACTAATAATAATCACAATATCTCACTAATAATTACCAAATACCTCACTGATAATTGATAATTATTTAAAATTTTCAACTAATAATAACAATATTTCCACAAATACTAACCATATCTCACCACTAATATACCAAAATATATCAGCATATAATTACAATATCTCCAATAATAATAATAAATACTCTCAGTGATATAATAAGTAACAATATCTCACTAATAACATTATAATTACTACTAATAATAAAATCTCACTACTAGTCAACAATATCTTACTAATAATATTAACAATATCCCTCACTGTAATATATCAAAATCTTACTGATTGTAACAATATTCTCACTATAATAATAACCAATATCCTCACTAATAACTTATATTTCCACTAATAATAATAACAGTAGTCTCACTAATAATTACCAGAATATCTCACAAATAATAGCAGCA
>NW_023046096.1:0-5091 GCF_011762505.2 Arvicanthis niloticus
TTTCTTAAAGGCTGGTAGCATTGGTGATGCTTGTAGGGTAGCTGCCTGGTTATGTATGAACCATAATATTCCTAGCTTCCTGCAGATGGCTATAGCTTCTGCATAAGTGTTCCATTTTCCAGCAGTATCAAATTGAGTTAGGTCTAAGGTAGGAAAGGCTAGTCTCCATGCTGCTGTTATCCAGTCCATTAATGGATCTGTGTCTCTCTTTGATGTGTCTAAACAGTGCTCCAAAGCCTCATAAATTGACGGGTTCTCTATTATTCCTTTTACTCTTCTCATTTCCTGCTCATGTAGTATGATTGTGTCAGCCCCTTTTTCCCACAATCTAACCATAAATTGGGCATCCTTCTGCCCATTTTGGGCATAATCCCGTCTAATGTCCGATAACTCCTGTGGGTTAAATGGATGTGACTCCGAAATTTCCACTCCCGGTGCATGTCCTTGGGGATGTTCTGGGCGGGTGGGTGTAAATGGGTTGAGGCTTTGTACCGCCCTCCTAATTAGTGGAGTCTTTTTGGTAGTAGTAATTACCGGGAAGGATAAGGTGGGGGAAGGTTCAGGGTTGATCAGGTCCCTCTGCTTCCTCACAATATTCATGGCTAGCCTTTTGCCCATTAGTCTGTCCTTATCAATGTCTTGCACTGTCTTCATTAATAGAGCAGGTATTTCCTTTTTAGGCGCCTTTTCAACCAAAGGTTTCACAATTTCTGGACTATTCAGGTCTATTTTTACATCAGTAGCACTCATGCCTATCCTGATATCCACAGCTTGTGCTGTCTCCATCCACTTTACTTCCTCCTGACCTACTGGTTGTTTTCCTGTTACTGGGGTTATTTGTATTCCTCTTATCTTTTTTACTAAGGATTTTATTTCCACAATTTATCTGCCAGCCAATATAGTAACGTAACTTCTTTCTTTTTCAAATACCAAGACCAGTTTCCGACTGCTCGAGCTTTAATTAATTTTTCAAATTTTAAATCAGCTCTTCGCTCAATTCTTTTAGAGAGAAATTTCCACATGAATCGGGGTTCTCGGAAGCTCTTCCCCTCACTGCCCTAAGCTCTTCTTCCTGTTACAGAGTTGGCTTCGGGGTGGCTGGTTAGCTCGGTACTTCCGCACCCTTTAGGGAGGGTGGTGTTTTCCCGATCAGGCTTTCCCCTCACTTCCACCAGCTCTTACTCCTGTTACAGAGTTGGCATTGGGGTGGCTGGTACGGCCTGAAGTTCCGAGAAACCCTCTCCTCAATTTGGTTTTGTTTTTTTTCTATATTTCTAAACCGAAAGATGTCCAATAATAAATTCAAAATTCAAAATAAAAGAATCTCAGGCTTAAAATAAACTATATACATCAGTCTAAGACTGCTTGCCTGATATCCCCCTGGCCGACTACGCCAACTGTCGCGAGCACTTATTCCCCTAGACTGCCACTTGGTTCTGACAGGAGGTGCCCTTGGGGTAGACAATAAGGCAACGAGCAGCCATCAGACTGGTTTTCTAATGCTTTAATTCCACACTCGGGGTCACACACAATTGTTGTGGTTGAGGAGCGGACCTCCTCTTCCTCTATCACACACAGACAAAGGAATGTAACTGCTGTGGCTAGTATTCCTAACAGAAGGATAGATAACATGTCATTACAAGACCTGACCAGCGCGTCTCAGGCTCGGGCTCCGACGTCTCGGGATCACCTCTTTGCATTCAGCGAGTCTTGCTCCGATGGCTCGGGTCAGTTCTCTGGGCCCACTGATGATCAGTTGGTGGTCTGTATCTCCTTCATTCACTCATCGGGCTGAGTGGAGTCCAGACCGGTGTGGAGTTCACAGGCAGGTCATTTTGGGCCGACTTTCCTTCTCTGGTCAGGGTTCTTATACTCTATCCTACCCTTATCCATCCTTAACACTTTACTGCAAATGTCACACTTCTTAATCTATACACAGGGTTCCTCTGCTGGTTATCTCCTCCCAGCCTTGGCTGGGCTGGTCTTATCTTTTATCCCGGATGTCAGCTGCTTCTCCTAGCTGCTTCTCCTAGCTACTTCTCCTAGCCTGGCTGTCAGTAGCTGCCTTCCATGTTCACTACAAATGGGCATGGATGTTTGTCCAGTCTTAGGAGAGTTGGCTGTGTCCTGCTGTCCAGGGTTTATGGAGCCCATCTGAGGATAGGTCGGAAGGAACAGGTCCAGTAGAAGCAGGTGTGTGTGACAGGAGATGGAGCATCTGGAGGTTGCTTCTCTGGAGCTGTTTTGGATGCACCTGGACTTGACAAGATGTAAGGAATAAGATTAAGTAAGATGTACATTTGAAACCCAGAGGGATCCCACCCTTTGGAATAGGTAGTAAATGGGAACTTTAGGCAGATATACTTATCCAGATGGCATCTGTTTGGTCCGTGAAAGATAGATCTGAGTGGTTTTCCTGTAGCTTGTAAATTTACAAAAGAGATAACAGCATGAGTTAATAACACAAGCAGTCTTTAAGATGAACCTTTGTTGGATTGTATAGTGGCATGTTTTATTAGGGGTAGGCAAGTAAATCAGGTCTATTGTTGCTATTAGGCTCCTAGTGTACAGGCAGGGCTGTCCCTGACATCTCATCTCTTCTCCAAGTATATAGAAGGACCGTGGTGATTCTAATCTTGCCAAGGCGGGGACATAGGCCTGACCTCCAGTAATTAAAGGGGACCTTGTAATGGCCCTGGTCCTCCTGTCATTGTCCCGTGAGGCATAAGGGCCATACCCGTCCGATGTCTTTTTCCTATAGAGAGGGGATATTTTTGACATCAACCCCTATGCAGTCAGGCTTGTCCCTCAGGGAACCCAGAAACATATTTTTAACTTTTATTTACATTCCCTTGCAGTGCTTCGCCTAGCAGCCTACGCAAGAATTCAGATCGCCAGACAGAGGGGGTTCTGGGTTGCCCCTCTCTGCTTGGTCTAGGAGAGGAAATCTCCTCTTTTAGGTTGGGTGTAGATGAGACTTGGGAACACCCTGGATAGAGTAGAAACCTAGAGTCTCCTGGTCTTCTATAGCCAACATATGATAATGTATCTGACTAGATTTTGTTATCAGATTCTTCATTATCAGAATCATAATTATTAGGCCCACGGCCTGTGTCCACTTGACAGACCAATCTTTCAGGCAGCCATCGGGCTCCATTTTCTTTTTCTGAAAAGTGTAGACTGACCCACGAGCCCAAATTAAAACAGGATCAGGACCACACCAAGTATTGTTAAGGGATCTCTCCACAAGACCCGGGCAAATGAGTTAGAAGTAACTGGATGCCAACAGCAATCCACTGCAGACTGACATTTAGCATCAGTTTGCAGAAAATTTAAAGCATAGCTTGGTAATCCTAATGGAGGATTGCTTCCTCTCACCCCAGCTTCTTTTCTTTCCTTTGTTTGTCTCTGTGTGTACAGGATGGTGTGAAGTACGGCTTTGTGTGGGCCAGCCTTGTACACAGAAGCATAGCCTCAGATAATGCTGTTCTCAGAAAAAGCTGCTAGGTCTGTTTTAGAAGTCAGGAGACACATATTCCACCAGTTCTACAAACTCATTTTTTGTTCAGAACTTGGGATGCGTTTCTGGCTTATCTCGCAGGGGTCTGGTGTGAGGATCAGATACGATCAGAAGTATGAAAGTCCCTTAAAGAGAACGAGTCCTAAGAAATGTTGCTTTTGCTTATGCCCCCCCATGTTCCTCCTGATAGGACATTGTGTAAGCCTCCCCGTACAAGCCACTGTCATGTAGCCTTCTTCCCCTGTGAGTAAGACCTCTCAGCACTCACAGTGAACAGCAGATGTCCACTCTTTCCCAAGACACAGACTGAGCAGGGATGTTCCCTGATGACACCAAGGTGGCGAACCCAGGATGGGCACTCTGTGAGTGCTGAGGAACTCTAGTGGCCGATTAAATTATGCAGGGTTTCCTTTGTTTTTGTCACACTCCTATGATGTGCTGGTCAGCTGGAGTGTGAGTGTGAATGGTTGTTCTGAAGGGTAGTATCTTCTAGTACATAGGAAAATTCCTAGATCATCTGTCCTTCATGATCACATTCAGCTTCATTACATGGATAAGAAAATATAAGTGTGCTTGCTCACTCACTCACTCATTTATTCATTCATTCACCGCATGTCCTGTGCTCAGAGAACTACATGTCTCCTGCCTGGGTAGTCTGGACAACAGCTAAGGCCTTGCTTCTTCTGTCTGTCCCTCAGTCTCAGTGTGCTTGCTTCAAGCCCATCTCTTCAGGGGATGGATGGGGTGTGGGTGCCTTTGTCAAGGCTTTCATCCTTTTCAGGCCTGGAGAGGAAGAGGAGGAAGAGGAGGAAGAGAAGGAGAAGGAGAATGAGGAGGAGGAGGAAGAGGAGGAGGAGGAGGAGGAGGAGAAGGAGGAGGAGGAGGAGGAGGAGGAGGAGGGAGGTGGCTGCTGGATCCAACCAACCATGGGTGTGGCTGGCATTTCCTCTGGCAACTGTAGGGAAGGGGCAGAGCAGGTGTACACTGGAGTCTGGTCTTGGTAGGATATTAGAAGACCTCTTGAGATCAGAGCTTGAGAAATGAGTAATGCACAGCCACCTGGACACACAGAGGCTCACAGAGTCCAGGATGGACATTTGAGCTCTTTTATAGTTTCTGGAGATGGCTGAATCTGGAGGTGGCTATAGATGCATGGCCTGCAGAGGAGGCCAAGATGGTAGGGAGGCATCCATTGAGGTAAAGGCACACCAAGCAGACAGTGGGCAGTACTGTGGCTGTCACAGACATGTATGATGACTCTGCCCTGGGGCAATGATGCTCAGCACATAGCAGGGTGAGGAGAAGCCCAGGCAGAAGCCTGGCCTGGCTGGTAGAGGCAGTAACAGGGAGGGAGCTGGAGGCAGAGAGTGCGTGTGTGCCTGTGCCTTCAGAGTGGCATGTGCATACAGAACTTGCATTCTGAGCACATGTGGAGGAAGCATAGCCTACTGGGTCATGGTCCAATTTGATTGGACCACAACTGGGATAAATTTCTGTTGACTCAATCTAAAACTTTGGAAAGACTTTCTAGAACTTCTGGAGGTTTCAAGCACTGCTTGACATGAGGAAAG
>NW_023046096.1:5191-52691 GCF_011762505.2 Arvicanthis niloticus
CTTCTGATTGAGCACTACCAAACTTATAAAGCCTTTGATTAACATTTTTAAAAAATTGTATAAAAGCAAAAAGGAAAAGGGGGCATGGGATAGGGCTTTTCTAGGGACGGGAAATGGGGAAAGGGGATGGCATCTGAAATGTAAATAAAATATAAAAAAATTTAAAAGACAAAAAGATGAAAAAAATAAGCCCAGCTGCTTCTGACCCTGAAATAAACTAGCATGATCCAAAAACAGTGGTAAGAAAGAGGTGGGACATCTTTGCCACGTTTGGGCCAGTAGGAGTGCTACGGGGTCGGGAGCTAAGTTAAGAGTGTCATCAATCAGTCTGCAGTCTTGAGAGCTTCAAAGAAAGCATGCCCCATACCACCCCCACCACATTCTATCAAAGGAGGCAAGGCATTCCACACTGAGCACAGACTTCTTGCCACCCTGGGGTCCCTACCCACTACATGTGCAGGACCCTCTATGTCTTTGTGATTTACACAGCGGATTCCAAGTGTGCCTTCTGGTGCCATGTAAGGAAAGAAAGTGACTCTGATTATGGCCTCCAGGCTAGAGACAGCCCAGAACAGCATAGATCTCATACCAGTGGACCCACAGTGACGTCATGATCTGTCCCTTTCCCTGTGAGTCCCCATGACTGTTCTTCATTCATTCATTTTCAAGATACATTTTGTCTCTTCTGCTGCTGGGGCCTCTGAACACAGATGAAGGCAGAAGGACAGGAGGACCACAAAGCCCAGCCCATCATGGCCTCAAGCCAATCCTTCAGCAAAGGGTTGATGGGTAAGTGAGAGAGGAACTGGGTGTTGGGGGCAAGCAGACAACCAGAAGAACTGAATCCCTAATGGCATCCGGGGTAGCTGAGCACCAAGGGGCAAGTGCTTTCCTGTGACAAAAAGTAGTTGCCTTGGAAAACAGAAAGAAAGGTCCTTGCCTCCAGTTTCCAATGAGATCAGACTCCCCAGGGAGAGATTTTCCACTATGAAGTCCCTGGGTAGGAGAGAAGTAGGAAGAGGAGGAGGAAAACCTACTTGAGAGTAGAGAGCATCTGAGCCAAAAGCCCCAGTCGAACACCAACCCAGTGGGCTTTTCCATTTGCAAGCAGATTCACTTATACATGATGGTTAGTGTTTCTGTTCAATTCCACAGGCTGGCTCAAAGGGTTTTGTTTTTGTTTTTAAGAAAGTGAAGAAGAGAGGGGTGATGCAGGAAGGGAGAGAGAGAAAGAGTGATGTCATTCTTTGCCATCCCAGTTGGTTCCATATCTGGGTGTGGAGAACAAATTCTAGGAATAGGCACCTGAGTGGCAGCCTCCAAGGGTGAGAAGAGGGCAGCAGCCAAGCTGGTCAGCTCATTAAACTATTGACAGACATGTGCAGCCCTGTGGGCCCCCTCAGCTGGTTTCATCTACCATTAAGAGGAGGTAGGAGGGAAGGGCTTGAAGGGACCAAGAGGGACCAAATGTGAAGGCGAGGAGGAGGCCACAGCCCCTCTACACAGGCAATCTCAACCCAGGGTTATTCTCAGGCACTTTTTCTGTGTGCAGCCAAGACCCAAATACACTCTGCTATGGGCTTGGTGCCCAATCCAATGACATACAGGGGGCTGGCCCCTACAGCCCGGAGTCAGAAAATCCACTTAAGGAATTCAGATTGGCAGCCAGGGATGCATGGCATAGGTACCCCAACATGAAAGCTCCGTCAAAGCTGAGTACACACAGTAGGCATGCACCCATGAGCATGTGCACTATTATACACACATGAAACTATACATGTGAAACTCACATGTTCCAAGGGCGTGTAAAACAGTAAATCCTGTAGCTCCATATCCAACATCAGGGACTCATGGTGGCCCCATCTGGGCTCCCATAAACTTGGGCAACTCAGGCTCTATGGCCCTGCCATTTACAGCACCCATGTTTTAGACCAGCTCCACCCATTGATGCTGCTTTTCTTGACAGATGTTTTCCCACACTAGCACATCTCTAACATCCTGGAGTCTCCACGGTAACTCAGGTTTCACCTTCACAGCTTCATGTGCATCCTGCTTGGAGGGACCCTGCAGAGAGTCTGACTGTGCTGCATGTCACCTGGGTTCACAGGCTTATCTTTGGGATGTTGATGCAAGGCCCCATGATGAAATAACCTTTGAATTCTATGATCCTGAAACACTAGCACCACATGGACAGTGCCCGGTTCTGCTTCCAGCCTGAGAACTAGAGAGGCCTCTCTTTTTCAAGTGCCCTATGCAGCTGAGACTAGGAAATACTTCCCTGGGTGACTATGGACCAGAATACTCCTTCAGCTTGCACTCTTTTTAGAGGTGAATCCTTTTCTAATGAACTTGGATGTTTCGGTCCTGCAGCTTACTTTTAGAGGGATCGTACCCTCAGGATATCACTTTTATTGTCCCAGTGCAAAGTGCAAGGCTTCTAATCTCTGTAAAAATTACAGGCCTTGGGGTTGGAGAGATGGGTGTCGCAGTGGTTAAAAGCACTTACTATTCTTACAGAGGCCTCCAGTTTGAGTTTAATTCCTAGTACCCCCACATCAGGGAGCTCACAACTGCTGGTGACTCCAGCTCCAGGAAATATGACATCATTCTGACCACACACACAGACTAAAGATTTTAAAATGACAATTTTGAAAACACGCTCTTAGTGAGACAAAAACTTTTTTTTAAAGACATCCTGTGCTGGAGTCATGGGTCATTGCTTAAGAGCACTGGCTGTTCTTCAGAGGTCCTGAGTTCAATTCCCAGAAACCACATGGTGACTTGCCATCATCTGTAATGAGTTCTGGTGCCCTCTTCTTTTTTTGTCTGAAGAGAGTGTCCTTGTACTCACATACATAAATAAATAAAACTTAAAAAACAAAACCATACAGCACTTTTGTCTCCATTTGTCTGTAACCTGAGCTAAATGCACACCTATCCTTACCTACACACATATTCAAATCTTTTTGTCTCACTCTTTGATTTTAGTTCTCAGTATAAACCTGGCTAAAAGGCAGCAATGATGGTGCCACAGCCTGAGTATTACACTGCCTTGACATTTCCTCTGCCAAGTAAATCTGTCCACTGCTTTTTACAATTCAGATTTCCTCAAATACCAGCAGAACAGATATTCTTTACCAAAATGTAACAAAAATACCTTGCACAATTCCCAATAGAATCCTGTCACCATCTGAAACCTATGAGCAGTCTACTGTCTGTAATTCTATAGGTGTCCTGGCCTTTTATACCTTGCCAGAACCAGTAAAATACACTTAGAACACATTAAGCCTCCTCCAGAGTCTTCTACATTACTTCCACAAGTGGGTTCCAAAGGCCTAGAACCACCTAGTCTGGCTTACAGTGAAACAACCCCACTTCACTGGAAGCGAGTTTTTGTACTGATACTCTGCATTGTGACCTGACAGAACTAAAGCTGTTCATCAGTTCAGAGGTCTCAATGTGGGAAGACATTGGGCACAGGAGAGAAGCATATTCCCATCCAGGAAGCAGAGGGTAGCTACAGCCAGGGTGAATGTAACCTTCAAAGGCCAACTACACATGCTCTGTCTCTGCCAACCAGATCCCACTGTTCAGTCTCTACAGTCCCCAAAGTATTGCCATAAGTTGGAGACAAACATTCAAAACATGAGCCTAAGGTGAAAGTCAAGATTTAAACAACAATAAATGCTAACACCTCTAGCAATGTGATCTTCAGTGTTATCTCTAAGAGACGGTTTCATAGTCCAAGACATCAGAACCTTTGCAGTCAGTTGATAGTGAAAAAACATGAGGACAAAAAAACCAGAACAGAGAACTGACAGACAGCATGCTGGGAAGTTCTCCATGTCTCTTCCTCTAGACAGCCTGTCACTGGTCCCTGCTGATGCTCTTCCAGAAAAGGCTCTTAGTTGTGGTGGCCCCTCACCACAACTCTTGGCATGACTGGGTCAGGTCATGATCGCTCGTTTCAAATTTCTGACTCAGACGCTGGGCTCAATGTCCTCAGTGCTATCTTCCCTTCCTCTGCTTCATTCCAACTGTTCTAAACATTCTCTTCCAATCACAGTTCTGACTGCATTTCTCTAGTCCAAACCTGCCAGCCCTGCCACTCTTCAGA
This sequence comes from Arvicanthis niloticus, assembly GCF_011762505.2. Taxonomy (NCBI): domain Eukaryota; kingdom Metazoa; phylum Chordata; class Mammalia; order Rodentia; family Muridae; genus Arvicanthis; species Arvicanthis niloticus. The sequence goes on from NW_023046096.1 coordinate 9,309, forward strand.
GCTCACTGCCATACTCCAGACAAGATGTTCTTCCTTTCTTTCCCAGCATCTATTGAACTGAACAGAATTGTACCCTTCATGTTTCCCTCTCAGCAGCTTCGGTTTATCAGAGAGCCTCAGTGATATGGGTGGGCCTTTCCCAGGGCCATGAAGCTGACCAGCGAGTAGTGCTAGGTCCATGTCTGAGGCCTTAAGTCTAATGCTGCCTCAGCCCAGCAGGTGGAGAGAAGTGCTGCATAGGACAGTTTCTTGCCTTGACACTCAGCAGTGGGAGTGGCATCTGTGAAGCTGTAGGTCTGCTAACATTTAGAACTCTTCACCCTGTAACTTAGCTCTACATTAACTAAATCACCATCTGCTACAATTACAAGACGTATGCAGATGCACTACAAAGGGCAGAGGTTTATTTTCCTTTTGTTTGGGGAACATGAACTATTGACTTGCTCTTGCAGACCAGGCTGGTCTCAAACTTGTGGCAATCCTCCCACTTTTGCTTCCCCAGTGCTAGAATCCCAAGGATGCTCCACCATACTTGATAAAGCTGACATTTGAAGTGTTTTATGGTGACAGGTTCAGGTTGGTTCATGTCTATTTCTAGAACTGTCTTTTGTTTCCCCTCCCACCAAATAGTTCCTACTTCTACTCTCTTTGATGTGTATAAATATATGTATATATGCACTTTTACATATCAAACATAGATTTCAGAGATGAGTCTGCCTTATTCGTCTTATCACAGTATGGCAATTCTACCCATCTCCTGCAAATGGCATTCAGAAGACAGGGAGACCTTTTCCACCCACAGTACAGCTGGCTTTTGATCACTGCCATGGAGTACAGGGTGTACACACACAGAGGCAGACACAGGCCCTGATACCCAGAACTCTCCTGTAAGAACAAAGACAGCACTAGAACCAGGTTGGGCAGGATTGTGGGCATAGGGCACAGGGCACAGAGCACAAGCAGTTCTGTCACCAGTGCCTTCCAGGGCACATGCACACATCACTTCACTATCCTATGAAGCAGTTTTTCTGGAGTGTGGTCTTTCTGAAGACTGCCAGGGTGAGGTGGTGATGTTAATTGCCTAAGGCACAATGCAAGATTATGCAGCAACAAAAATGCTGAGAAGGACCTGCATTTACTATTGCAGAGGAACACATGGACTGAGTGAGGAAAGCAGTTATAGAACAGAGGAAGTATTTCCTCCAGGAAAAGGAGGAAATGGTGTGGTAAGTGGCTCTGTGTACCATGCATGGATCAAATGCAGGCACTAGCTGGAAGAAGGGAAAAGCAATTACAACAGCCTTCAGGCCAATGGTGCACCTCTGAAACAAACAGTCACCTTTACTATATACCTACCACTCCCTACCCAGGATGGCTCAGTCTCCTACCCTGTCTCCATCATGATCCTGAAGAGGAAGACTGCTGAACAGTGAGTTCCAGCAGATTTCAATCAACCTTGGCCTGAGTTCTTCATGTGACAAATGAAGCCCAGAGCCAGGGCTTTCTCCTACTTAAGTCTTAGACCAATCTTAAAGAGTCAAGTTTGTCACACTGGCCTGAAAATAGCTCAAGGCTGGTTTGTGCATTCAGATTCTGCTGTGACTAGATACACAGAGCAGAACTGTGGACCACATCTTTTATAAAATGATAGTAGGAAGGCTGGTCACAGTGACTCACATCTAATCCCAGCACTCAGGAGGATACGGCAGAGAACTGCCATGAGTTTGAGGCTGACACAGGCTGGGTAGTGAATTACAGGCCAGCAAAACCTTGCTGATGCTGTCTGAGAAGGTAGAGGCTTCAAGGAATGAGCTCAGAGCCTAAAATGGTGCCAATTCATGGGCTGTAATCACAGGGCTACAGGCTTCTTTCCAATTCTCCATTACTAATGGTCTGACACACACTCTCCTATGCCCTCCTGGTATCTTATTTTCTTCTTTTTTTATTCAGGTCTTGTTTTGCTATGTAGTTCAATCTGGGCTCAGATTCCTGTTTTTAGCTTCCCAAATAATAGAATTGTGGGTATGAGCTTGGTTGTGGTGTTTTTTAACTTTAATTTCATGCTAAGCAATGGAAAGACGGCAAAGATTCTGTAAAACTGTGTGACTATGACAGAAGAAATGACTGTGTGCACCATGACAGGGAGACCCTATACAAAACAAAGGCTCACACACACACACACACACACACACACACACACACACACACAGACACACACACACACACAGAAAGAGATGGGGGCAGTATGCCTATCTAGATACTCTGGAGTTACTTGAAGGACCCCCTTCATATCTACATGCTTTCATGATCTGATCAGCAGAAGGTCGAAGGTCCCTGAGACAAGAACTACAGTCTCCTCAAACCCCAGTGCCTGACATTCATGGCCTTGAGCAAATTACATGCAACTATTGGACCTCTTACCTCTGGGTGGTGCTGTGAGAAGGTCTCTTGGTGCAGAGGCACCTAACCCTCTCTAAGTTCAGGACCCCATCTCCAATACACTCTAGATCTTTGGTCATCACCTCTGACCCTGAAACCCACTTTAAGACATCCATCTTCCCAGCCCCAGTCTAGCACTGTTGGGGGCCATTGAACTGAAAGAGGCAAAAGATTATTTTTTCTACTTTGAAGGAATTTATAATTAAGATCAAAGTAGTCAATGGGTCGGATGGAGGAGGGGATACCAAACTTATCCAAGCACCTGATATGTAGCTGAGATGTACAACCTCAGGAAATGGTGATCACTGCCACAAGAGACCTACCACACAGTATGTTCACTGATCTCTGGAGCCCAACACCACCTCTCCCTGCAGGTACAGCCCAAGACAGCCAGCCCCTTCAGTGACCACCCTTCTGAATGCTGCCCTACTCTTCACTCTATTCATTCAGATAGGCACCTCACAAATGGCCTGGAACAGGTGTGGGGATCAGGTGACTGAAAACTGAGCTGAGATGGCCATAGCCAGCTGTGGGAATGTGCACAGGGGCAGGAGCCCCAGATTCATTGTCATGTAATGTTATGTGCCTGGTATGTGCCTAAGAGAAATGTCAGGCCCAGAAGACAGCAGCAGGCTATATGGGGAAAGGACCTAGGCTTTGTCTAGTACACAGATGGGTTTTAGTCTCTTCTCTTACCAAGGACAGAAGGACAGATCGCTGATGGACTCAGAATACTCCTCAGATTTGAGACTTAATGACCCCATTCCCTCCTTTGCTGCACCTTGATGCCATTTGCACCAGGGATAAGCCACAGCAGGCTGCAGGACTACCACTACAGCCCCAACAGAATGAGTAGAACTCTCAGGGGAGGGAGGTGGATTGGGGGAAGGCAAAGTGGACCCTTCTCTAGACAGGTTTATTTTTGTTGTTTGTTTTCAGACATGGTCTTATTGTGTAGACTTGGGTATCCTGGAACTCTCTCTATGTAGATAAGACTAGCCTAGAACTCCTTCTAGGTGGATTCCCATAAGCTCTGCAGCACCTGGCAGGCAGACTGAGCAAACAGGGGTAGAGGGAGAAAGGCTGGCAACAGTGATGCAGGCAGCAGTTTCTTGCCTGGACAGGTTTCCTTCCTAAGTGTGTGTGTCCAAACCCATAGCAGACAGTGATAGGAGGAGGGAGAAGGCCAGGGGGCAGGAGACTGCCTGTGACTGACTCAATTATCACTATCGACAAATGTTCCCCACTGCATTTTTCTGCCTTTGAGCTACATGAGGACACACAGATGATGGCTGCTAAGTGCCCTGTCCTCTGGCATTCCCTCTCTGACTTTAATCCATTCTCCCTAAGGTGGCAGAAAACAGAGAAGCCTGGCTCTTAGCACTCAGAAAACAGAACTCAGAACAAACAGCTAAAACTCACTGCTCCAGGGGCTTGCAGCTAGGATATAAAATGACACAAAGTTAATGCTTTTCATTCTAAAAAGACTCTTGTTAGCAATGGCAACCATGGTAGAAAGATCAGTAGGCTGGGTATAGCTCAAGAGTATATGCAAAAATCAGCACACATACAGCACACAAACATACAACACACACACACACACACAGAGTATACTTACATACATACATCAAGAAGAGATTCCCTATCTAACGCGCTCCCCCGAGCCCTTTACCATCCGTGGAAGAGAAAACACGAGACGCAAAGATTGGGTAGTTACTGCAAAACGAGTCTTTTTACTCTGTATCACACACGTGGAAAACGCGGAAGGGCTGAGCTGTGGAAGGGGTCTGGCTTAAATACAGTCTAGAGTGACGTATTCACTTCTGATTGGCTGTTCGCTCACCACCCAACATTCAGTGACTTTTGGCGTGCTCTCTGCCTTTGCATCTGCGCAGATAATTGTTTACTTCTGGGAAAACACAAGGCTAGCGCCAACTTGGGGTGGCAGATTATATTGCGGCTCCTAACATCCCTATATCTCATTCCCAGCATTAAGCTCCAGATTTCTAGACCAAGGAACTCTGAGGATCCAGCTCCCCATCTCAGATTTTCTATTATCCCTCTCACACACACCTTTCCCCACAACTTCCCTGCAACCTTCTGTCTTTCCTCTTCACACATTACATGGAAGGAAATGGACTTTCTTCTCGCTGCCTAACAGATCCTGCCCACTACTAAAGCAAGGCCTAATGGCCAATTTGCTTATTAGCACAAAGTGAAATAAAACATCTACAAATTTGATCTCTGGGTCTCAACCCCAGCACTAGCCTCTTTTGGAGAGAGCCAACCACTGGGATAGATGAGGCCAGGACTGGGCATTCCATCTTGGCCAGAAGTCATCAAGAATGTCCATAAGGCTTTGTGTGAACATGTTCTTGCTGGGACAATGCGGTTTTATATCACTGTGGTGGTTTGAATATGATTGGTGCAGGGAGTGGCACTATTGGGAAGTGTGGCCTTGTTGGGGTAAATGTGTCACTCTGGGCATAGTATTTAAGACCCTCATCCTTGCTGCCTAGAAGCCAGTCTTCTCCTAGTGGCCTTCAGATGAAGATATAGAACTTTCAGCTCATTCAGTACCATGCCTGCCTGAACTCTGCCATGCTCCCACCTTGATGATAATGGACTGAATCTCTGAACCTGTAAGCCAGCCCCAATTAAACATTGTCTTTATAAGAGTTGCCTTGGTCTGCTCACAGCAGTAAAACTCTAACTAAGCAGTAAAACTCTAACTAAGACCATCGCTAAGTGGCCTGGGAACAAATAAGGGTGAGAACTTTTAAGTAGGAGGCAAAACAGGAACCTGTGTTGGGCTGGGATGCACCTGAGTAGTGGAAGAGTGTTTGCCAAGAGGACACAGGAAGGCATGGGTACCATTCACTGCACTGTAAAATAGAAAAGCAAATGGGAACAGACTAAAAAGGAAGAGAGAGAGATGTGTAACACTGCATAATAGGTTAGTGCATAAGATAAAAACCAGCCCAAGAGACAGTAGGAGTGAAGGAGTGGGAGGAGGGGTCAGAAAGGGCCTCCCAGCCCTAGTGTCAGACACAGCCAATGGTCCACCACTGACATTCACTCAGGTGCCTGAAAGACTTCCTGCCTTTACAGCCTATTTGGCCTGGCCTCCTCTCTATGTCCCTTCTATGTGTTCTAGGCCCTGGAAGGAAGCAGTGAGGGCTGTTCTGTGCCTCCTCATCTGTAAGGTGCCCTGTGAGCCAGCTCTAGCCACATAACCTTACCCAGCATCGAGGTGAGGAGAGCAGAGTAGGCCTAGTCATGGATGGGACTGCTTGTGTTGGGCATGGTTTTTCTTTTTAGGAGGACTGAAATGCAACAGTTACAGGCAAGATGCTACACTCTTCCTCTCCAAGGTCTGTCCAGGTCAACACTTCAAGATGAATACTGGAGGGACAGCTAAGGACCAGCACTAGACAGGGAACCCAAGGCTCAGCTGACATGCTCTGTGCCAGGTCCCCTCCTGATCCCAGCACTCTTACTTCCTTTGTCCTAGTTCCTGCTCCTGCCTGGATGCCACAGGCACAACCTCTGGACTCAGAATGTGCCTCAGTGGAGGAGTGCTAGCCAGCTGGTCAAGCATGGAGGTGGTAGATTCCACCCCAGTGCAGAGAGAAAGAATAGGAATGGGAAAATAAGACACAGAGAGGAAGAAAATTGTCAAAATGAAGACCTCCTTCCTTCCCCCCCATTTCTCCAGTCTTGGCCCCATTCCAACACTTGGACTCTTGTGTGTGCCCCTCTACTGGTTGCCTCAGCTGGGGGGATTGCATGGAGAAGAAACCCGGGTAGCTTACCCAGTGTTTCATGAAGACCAAGGCATTGGAGAATCTCTGTTCAAATAATTCCTTGAGGCCTCCCTTCTCTGGGAGTTTGTCATAGATCTGGTAGATGTCTGGGGCTTCCACATAGTGGTAACTGTAGCTTGGGCTTGACAGGCTGATATGTTTCACAGGTGCTTGTGTTACTGTGGACAGAAGAGTAGTTGGTCTGAGACTGATACCCAGAGGGTAGCAGGGTAGACAGACAGCTTTAGCACCCACCCCATTTATGACCTGGGACAAATTACTTCACCTTTCCTCAGCTTCCTCTACTGGAAAAAGAAAGATAGGAAAGGTTTGCTTTCACATAGAGTTTTCTGAGCAAATTTGTGTTTGATTAATAAAGTCCTCAGTTTACAAACTAAGCTAGAGAATGTAAGAGCATCTCTTTGTGATTGCCTGACTCCTCCACATGCTGCTCTGTTCTTCACAGATGACTCCGGTTCCTCAAGATCCTAGGCACTGAAGGGGACAGAGCAGGGCCAGCTTTCTGTACCCTACTAGTATCCCAGGAAACATGGGTCAGACATCAGAAGCTCCTTAGCTTTCTAGGGTAAAAAGCTAGAGTGGAGGAAAGGAAAGAGACAGCAGGGTTGGGAGAAGGGGACATGAGACTAAGAGGGGAAAATAAGAGACATGGGAGGAGCCTGAGAGCTGAGTGAGAAAGGGGAAGCTTATAGAAAGAAGGTAGAACATGCAAGGGGATGCTGGAAAGGACCAAAAAAGCAAAAACAAAAACTGTAAAGGGGAACGGGCAAGAAGCTAAACATTGGGGACCTACCCTGTGCAGGTCACGCTGGTGCTCCAGGAAGCAACAACAACAACAACAAAAAATCCAGATTCCAGAACTTGGAGCTTGCCGCACTGTTGCCCTGCCACTGACCCCAGAAGTGCAGAGAAATACAGAAGCAAACCAACACAGGTGAGACAAGCACTTGGAATCTGGAATCCCATGTTTGAGTTCTTAGCTATGACAGTGAGAGCCCTGACTGCCAGGGCCAAGTCTGAGCTTGGGCACTGGGAAGCAGCCTTTAGTAAGAAGGGCTCACACCATCATTCAATGGGCCCAAACTAAAGGCAGATGTGTTCTGCATGGTCTCGGGTCAATTGAACTGTAGGGCAGACTGGGAAGCCACTAAGGATTTTCTACCCTTGAGGCTCTCCTAGTCTAGGGAGGAAGACAGTCCACTGAATCAATTTTCAGAACACTGCAGAGGCCTTAGAAACGGAATTTCCTGGAGGGCTTGGTGTTGCTGCAAATCCATAGAATACCACCTGACACACAGGACAGAGATAATGTTGTTCAAGTGTGTCCTCAGTACAACAGAGGAGTTCGTAGTGCCCCTGGTCAGGAAGGTGAGGCTTGAAAGGAGCATGAAGTTCAAGTACAAGTCCTGGGTGGAGACAAAAAAGGCTAGCCCAAGTCTGAAACTAGCAAGGGTCAGTGCCTGGGACCTAGCTATGTGAGTCTGGAAAGGTCAGAGAAGCACAAATGTTGGCTGCTGGCAGGAACCAAGAGTACAGGGCCAGCCAAGGGTGCAGACCAAACTCAACAGATTCTATCCTATGTCAAGGATTGAAGCAGGGCTGGGAAATGGCCAGCATTTGTTTGTTGATGTTATTAACTTGTAGTACCAGAAATGAACCCCAAGGCCTTGACAAGCACTCAAGGCAAGCTTTCTGTCACTGGGCAATCCCCAGGCTAGTTTTGCATTTTTGTGCAATTCTGTTTTAGTTTTGGACATGACAGCCTGAAATTGGAAATTTTTCAAGTGAGGAGTGAAGCCAGACCATGAAGCAAAGAAAAAAAAAATAAAAGGCATAACCTCAACACGTGGTGGCAGCAGTCCATGAGGCCAAACTGTAGATCACCCAGGGTTTTCTTCTGGGAGCCTGGTTGCCTCTAGCATTCTGGGCAGAAGCAGTAGACTCAGCACAGGGTAAATAAAAGGAAGAGGAGACCAAGTAAAAACAGTCCAGGAGAGAAGACAACCCTGGTGAACACTCCAGCCTGTGTTTAGGGCATCCATGGAATCCTTTTCTTCCTTCCTTTAGCCCCATGGTACCCAGGAATGTGTGCATAGTGTAAGAACCCACCGAATATGCAGATACATTGTCTGAGTACAAACAGATATGGCAATTAAGAATACCCCTACTAGACAAAGGTCTGCAGAGCCCTGGCTGGGCAAACACAGGGCCCCTAACCTGGGTGGGATCCAGGTAAGTGGTCCAGGAGGAACACTCTAGCCACAGCCTAGAGGCAGAGCAGGGTGCACAGTAAGCTGAGTCTCAGGAGTCGAGAAGATCTACTTCAGAGCTCAGAGATCGCTAATAAAAAACCACAGGGCCTGGTAGTACCTTAAGGCTGAAAACAGCATAATCAGAGAGATGCTTTGAGAATCACAGGGAGCCAGTGAAGAGGTGACTGCAGTAATCTAGGCAAGAATTAGGTGGATCTGAGTGCAGACTGCAACAGCATGGACAGAGAGAAGAGAATAGAAAAGACAGGGACATGAGTACTGGACCCAACTCAGAGATGCTCCATATGTGGGTGAAGAAGCAGTGAGCAGGCACCAGGGGTGCCAGGAAAGCCTGAGGGGCCACCACCAGAATGACACAGCTGGTCACTCTCCAAGAAAGTCTGAAATCCCTGGCCAGGATTGCAGTGTGGAAAGGGCTGAGAAACCCTCCTGAAAGAAGACTGGAGCCAGTCCCACTGAGTGTGTTCATGGGTGTATGCAATTTACTGCAAGGTCTCCTTCAAGTCCCTGTTGTGATCACCTGCAGGTGGAAGAGAGAAAAATGAATATCAATGTTCTCTAACTATGTTCTGAATCCTGGTGCTTCTATCGACTAGCCTGTGGATGTAGCCATGTAGCCTTTCAATCTGGCTCAGATTTATTGCAAGATAGTCTTCACGGAAGCAATATTCTGGATCCTGAGAGGTACAGGTGGCAAGAAAGATGGCAAGATCCAGAAAGTGAGAGTGGATGCTTCATGCCTTGGATTCCACAGCCATAGTCCAGATGCCAATGTGCAACCTTTGTACTGGTTGCCCTGAAGCTTCAATAAATATTGGCCATGTAAACCATACAGGGATTTCCAGCCTTCCCTGCTTTTTACCCTACGTTCTCTCCTCAGTCCAGGTAACTCTCAATAACTCTGCTTTCTGGTATCTACATTCCTAACCTGAATAGAAGTGAACTCTGAGCCTCCCTGACATTTCCAGCTGCCACTAGATTCTCAACCCAATGCCCTTGGCCCAAAGAGGACATGGATTAAGGAATCACCTTTCCCTATTCCCACAGGTCCCCCAAGATGGCCTTAGTATGGTCAGCTTCAAAGTTATCAGAAACAGGTACAGGCCTGATGTGGCCACAAGCAACTGATGGAGAAAATGACAATATTTGTTGAAAACAGGAAGAATATCCTCTAATCAAGAAAAACCCTACCAAAACAGATGACTCATAGAAGCCACAGAAAGTTCTTTTAGGAATGTCAAGGGGCCATATCTGCTGTTTCCTTTCTGCTCTAATAGGACAGCTATGTAGAACCCAAAAGTGTCCTTAGATGAAAATGGCACCTTTCCCATTCAGATATGTTTGCTGTGGCCAAAATAGAATATCACAACAACTTTGAAAAAAAGTACAATTGGCTGATAGTAGGCAGCAAGCTACATGGATAAAGTGGGAGACACAACACTCACGCCATACCATCCTTGGATAATGTGGGAGACACAGCACCCATGCATACCATCCTTGGATAACGTGGGAGACACAGAACCCATGCATACCACCCTTGGATAACGTGGGAGACACAGCACCCACGCAATACCATCCTTTGATAAAGTGGGATACACAGCACCCACACTATAACATCCTTGACTGGGGGAGTGTAGGATATGTATACATCAGGGCCACTTTTAATTCTCCAGAATAGAAAGACAACTGGCTTTCTCAGCCTTCCTAGTTTCTTACCCTACAATTCTGCTGCCCCAGAAAATCCCTAATAATCTTAGTTTATATTATTTACAGTCTTAACCTGTCCAGACAGAGAACAACCCCCAAAAGGGTATTCACCTCAAAATATTCACCAACCATCTCAGAAGTGGGTTAACTGCCAAGCTACAATGGGATGAATTCAGACACAGGAAATGATGTGATTAGCATGGAATACCAATCCTAGGGAAGCAGAACTGGAGTCTGGAGCCTTAGACTAGTCCACCCTCCTGACACTCAGCACTGTTAGGGGAGACCAGATTTAAAGAAGATAACCAGTTATGGATCAATCCTAGAAATTGAAGCAGCATACCCCACTCCCTTCGATCAACTATTCTATGGAATCTAAGCAAGCTACTTCAAAACACTGCACTCTTGCCATGAGAATTAAAGGACTCTGTAACCCCTCCCAACTCCTAGGAGTCTTTGCTCATGGGACAGGTACCCAAGAGATGCAGTGCCAGTTCATCCTGAAGCTCACCCATCTGATGACAGTCTATCACCAGAGAAATGCAGGTCAGAAGAGTGTTAAACATACCTGCTGTGAACTGGGCCTCTGGGTGGGCTTCTGGCACTTCCCTGTACTACTTTCCCACACAGCCTTCCCCTATGCTGAATTATAAATCCGTGAGAATGACATCTGACCAAAACTATTTTGGATATGTTTGAATTAAAAAAAATTAAAAAGTCCCCTTACAAAAGTCATCTTCAGGCTTTTGGCCAATGTGGATTGCTGCAGAGAGCTAAAGGATAAACTAAAATCTAGAGTCCAAGTGCACCAAGAGTGTGAGCCTGAAAACTATTCTAGGAAGAATAGCTTCATCAAGACTGTGTGATACACAGGTCAACATGATGAAAAGTGGTGTGGTCCTGAGAATATTAAACCAGCTTCCCAAAACCAATGTTAGATCCTGAGATACCTGTCTGGAGGATTTCACAAGACTGAACAACGTTCTTCATCCAATCAGATGACTATGACTAAACTTAGTAGAATGTACCTCCAAGCATTCTTTGGCATCCTACTTCCTCCAACTCAGAACTTGAAAATGAATTCACAAAACATGGCTTTGCTGCCTCTATAATTTCTGAGCAAAAGTCACTGTATATTATTTATAAAAAAAATAACTTGATTTGTGGGGAAGGCTTCAGTTAAATGTGATTCTAGAAAAAATGCCTCATATATATCTTGCTTCCAAATGGATGAGTCCCGTATGGTATGCTGGAAAGTGAGGCAAACACTGGTTTTGATGACCCGTGCATTGGCTAGGTAAAGAAACCAGGCCACAGTTCGAGAAGCATGGGCTCTGCCTTAACCCTCATGGACTCTAATGTCAATCAGCCTATGTGGAAGGCCTTTTAACCCTGAGCAATAACTGACTCCAATCATCCTAAAGACTCAGACATTCAAATGAGATGGCCTCCTGAGTCCAAGCCAGTGAATGTATCTCTAACATTAAGAGAAGTGTCAACAGAGGACTATCTCAGGGCTTTATCTGGCTGGTACATATTCAGCTACTGATACCAGGCTACAGCAGCAGCTCCAAAAGAGCTGCGGCAACATCAGTGCTGCTTGGAGCCCAGCATCAGCTGTATAAATACAAAGTTTCCTATCTCTGTTCTTTTTACCACAATAGGCTATAGAAACAATGCAGTGCCCTCCCCAAACATGGAGACAATCTGAAATAGAAACAGCACTTATACCAGCAAAAAAATGTCACTAATGAAGCAGTAAGAAGAAAGGTCTCTACAGATAAAAAAAAATCAAATGACAACTTTCACTAGGTCTAAGCCAGTGGTTATTTCAGTGGTGTCTTACCAGTCACCTGACCTCCCAGAATTATTCCATGCACCAAACCCTGGTGTAGCTACTCTCTCAATGCAGAGCGAAAAGATGCTCTTCAGTGTTCCAGTACCTGTGGATGCTGTTCAGGTCCAGATGATTACAAGTGAAGGAAATGATCCTATTTCAAGATTTGCTCAAGGAAACAACACAATCTAGCTATAAAGCTACTGTTTTGTTTGTTGGCATTTTTGTTCATTTGTTTTTTGTTTGTCTTTTGGTTTGGTTTGGTTTTTGCAAGTAGTGGAAGATTGTCTCAAACAGAGAAGAAAACCTGAACACAATCAATTACAGAAATTGAGGTGGGCAAGAGCACTGCCCCAAATACAAACACTGGAAGGCTATTACTCTCAGCACTGCCCCTTGGCCAGAGGGCAAATCTACCTCCTCCAGCTTATCTTTCCCTGACACATGCCAGTCTGAGTTACCAGCCAGCACCTATGAAAGCACTTTCTCTCAGATTTCTGAGCATTGGGCAATTGAAACTTTCTCTCCAATAGATGGCAATTCTCGGACTAAAAACAAAGAGTATCCCATTGACTTCAACAGACCCAATCTCCTTTCTGGACTACCTGGTTTCTCACCAAAGCAAGCCAACAATCAACTGTATTATAAGTTTTGAAGAAAAGAAATTGCACCGTGGCATTGACCAATGCATTATGACTCTTCAAACAAACATGCAGCTTGGCCAATTTGAAAAACTAGACCCTCAGAAAGAAAGCAAAATGGAGGTTGGGATAATGTTCAGTTGGTAGAGTGTTTGTTGAGCACACACAAACCCATAAACCAAGCTGGTATACACATGCAATTCTGTCACTCAGGAGGCAGTGGCCACAGGATGACAAGTCCTACAACAGCCTGGGTTAAAACATAAAAGAAATAGGAGAAAGAACAAAAGTAGTCAGACAAAAAAAAAAAAAAAAAAAAAAAAAAAAAAAAAAAAAAAAAAAAAAAAAAACAGAATATGTTCTCTAAAAAGGACCTTCACCTTCCGGTGCTTCCAGGCTTCCAACCCTGGCAAGAAAGAAATATGCAAGTATATCACTAAGGGCAGACAAAGGGCCTGAAGCTATGTAGACTGTCCAAGGACCTAGTTTTTATCCTATCAGGACTCAGAGAAACTATCTACCTCTGTATTCAGCTAAATAAGAAGAGCCAAGTTTTTATGAAATTCCACAAAAGAGAAGAAAGCAGAGGGTAGTGTCCTCATAATATCTCACCTTGAAGAAGATCCTCACTGGGCTCTGTGACTGTGGATTTTCTGGCCAGTTTAGATATAGGTCCTACAATGGTGATGAATCATGTAAACAGACATTTACTCAAAGACATTTAAGCAGAATAAAATTTGTGGTCTAAAAAAAACAGAACTTGGCTAATAATAACACAAAGAAAATAATTACTATGATCCCTTTCATAAGATAGCTGGGATAGGGAATAGGAGGAGAGTATCATTGTTAATACCTGGGAGAAACAATTCTCTTTATTGAGATTATTTGACAAGATTTTCATGCTAAAACTTCCAGCCTGTAACATTTGGAAGCCTTTTCCTAATAAAGCTTTGGCAACACTCAGGCTAGAGAAAGGATCTTCTACAGGTGTCCTCTGCCTATATCAACACTCTGTGACATTAGTATCTGGAGAAGATGGGGACATCAAATGAGGAACTGGACCAAGTGAGGACAGTACAGAGAAAGCATCTGTGTGAGATTGGACATTTCTAGTAAGTAGGCAAGGCCAAAACATTAAGAAGAAAAGCATGTACAGTCATAAAGAAAATCATGAAAAACCTCTCCCGGGTGGCCTTTTCTGTGACATCTGCTTGTCACATGACCACATGGTAGTTCTAAGGAATTTGTTTGCTGATATAGTCAAAGTAGAGAAAACTAGAGTGCTCCAAGAGCCACTGACACCAGGACATCCTGCTATTCTGTTTCTTCCTTGTTTTGTTTTTGGGTTTTTCTTGGTGTGTTTGGGGGGGGGGTGTTTTCTTTTTCTTTTTCTCTTTCTTTCTTTCTTTTTCTCTTTTTCTCTTTCTTTCTTTCTTTCTTTCTTCTTTCTATACAGTTTCACTCATAGCCCAAGCTGGCCTCAGACTCTTAGCAATCCTCCTGCCTCAGCTTCCCAAGTGCAGGTATGAGACACTGTACCCAGCTTTACAGCACAGTTTTAAAGCAGTTTTTTGGCTGACTTGTTTTTCCATAGTGCTGAATTGGTTTGCAAAGGCACCAGGAAACAGCTGTAGGAGAAAGAAGAAAACGTTTGTGAGGGTCTTCCCAAAGGTGTCTGTGTTAAGAACAAACTCTAGAAATGCCTTTTCCTACTTGTTAATGCCTCTACACAGCATTAGCTTTCTTAGTGGAGAGAAAAGGACAGCTGTATGGATATTGGAAAAATGATGATTTATGGGTCATGTACTCCCTGAGGTCTGGGAGGCATGGTTATGGGTGTGTCACCAGCAATGGGTGTGTGTGAGTAGCAATATTTATACATGGGAAGGGACTTTTGACACTAAAGTCAGAGAAGAATGTGGTTCTTAGGAACCCCAAAATAAAGCTTATCTAGTGTTATGGAAGCTAGGTGAAGGTTTTTACTGAGTTCAAGCCAGGGCCCATTTCAGTGGTATCTCATTTCTCCAAGTAGAATCTGCATATCCTCAAGAATGAATCCAGAAATGGACCTTTGCTGGTGCTACATCTGGATACCTGTTGGGGGCCGACTTTTAGCAGAAAGCAGCTATCAGCTTTGCAGCCATCTTGAGCCATATACCTTGACATGAGACTTGTATTACAATAGCCTACAACAGCTGAGCACACTCTGATAACATCTTGCTTCAGATACCCAGGACTTTCCTTGGGTGTGTGAGATTAAAAGTGTGTGAGATTAAAGGTGTGTGAGATTAAAGGTGTGTAACTTAAGAGTGTGACTTAGAGATCAGATTTAGAGACAAGACCTAAGGGCATGATTAAAGGTGTGACCAAAAGGCATGGCTTAGAAGTGAGACATATAAAGGCGAGAGGCAGACAGAGAAAAGAGAGAATCAGAGAAGACAGAGAATCAGGCACGAGAGAGAGAATCAGACCCTTTAGAGAAAGACACTTTAGCAGGCACTTGGAAGAGAACTTGGAAGAAGTAACTTGGAACTTGGAGGCACTAGGGACTAGGAACTAGGGACTAAGAACTTAGGACTTGGGACTTGGACTAAGAAGAGAGACTGAAGAAAAACGGGATTGAATCACACTCTGTCTGGTCTCCATTCTTCGAGTCCATCCTCACTCTCTCTCTCTTGCTGAACCCCGACCCGCAGACTGGAGCGGCAGCTTGGGCCGGGATACAGTGGCCGCACAAACTTGGGGCAGCCCTGGCCTCATCATTTTGCTCGGCCTCGACAGATACCTCTAGCTATATATACACAATAACTTTGGCTTAGTGAAAATTTTTATATAATTTCTTTTACTCACACAGCTTCCTTAGTTAATGAAAGTACTCATGTAGGACATGTAACACACTCAGTCAGAGGCCTCCCATGAGTTCCTAGGTGTTGGTACAGAAGCCCAGTGGTAGAGTGCTTGTCTACAAAGCATAGGGTCCTTGATTTGGTTCCTGGAAGAGAGTGGAGAGACTACCTGAGTTTTTGTGTCTCGATCTCATGTGTGCTTGCTTTCCACTACAAGAAAATCATAACCTAGTGATAACTGCTATTTTATTCTGCATCTCTGTGTGGAAGATAAATAGAACTGACTTAAATTTGACTTGCATCTAGAATGCTACTAAGATACCAAGTCCTCATTCCTGCCAGCTTCCAATTTTTAATTAGTGAAGAGAAACAACCAAATAAGCTGTTTATATACCACTGAATTTGTAAGCCCAATTCTCAGGAGCTAATCACTAAGAGTTTTAAATTTTCTTGACTCTGATTTTCTGTTTACCAGTGATGAATAATGCTATTACAATATTCATGTGCCCATTTGTTTATGTATGTTATGTAAATGGTGCTTTGTCTGCATGTACATTGTACATCTCTGCACCCAGAAGACAGCATCAGATGGTTGTGAGCTGCCATGTAAGTGCTGGGAATTGAGCTCAGGTCCTTTGGAAGAGCAGTGAGTATCCTTAACCTCTGAGCTATGTCTCTACTCTATACCAATTTGTTTTAATCTCTTTCTTTTTGGTGCTGGGGCTTGAACCCATGGCGTCATGTGTGCTAGGCAAGTGCTTCATCACTGAGATGTCTCCCTAGAAATAATCTGTGTACCAAATCTGGAGTGGACATATGTTTTTATTCCTTGCTATACCCCTAGGAGTGGAATTTCTGTGTCACATGGTAACTACATTTTCAAAGAACTATTCCATAGTTTTACAAAGGGGTTTTATTTGCATAATCATTTTGCATTTCCAATAGCAGTGTATAAGGGAGCCATTTACACCCTTCTCAAAACATTCTCTTTCAGACATCTTCATATGTTTGATAGAGTATCTTAGTAAGATTTTGATTTGAATTTTCTTAATGACTATGTGGTCAACTTTCCATGTGCTTACTACTGTTTGTATATCATTAAAGAAATATCTCTTTAACTCCTTCCCCTCATCCCTTCCTCTCTCTCTGCTCAAGTGTTCTACTAGAGCTATGCCCTCAGTCCTCATTTTTTATTTTAAAATTTGAGACAGGGTCTCACTAAGTTGCTGAGGTAGGCCATGAACTTGTGACCTTTCTGCCTCAACCTCTCCCATAGACTTCAGCCACTTGCCTGGCATCATTTCTCATTTTTAAACAGGGTTGTCTATTGATTGAGTTTAGAGTTATTCATATATTCAAGGCAGACTGTAAAAGACAGAGTTTACAAATTGTTTTCCCAGTCTTTACTGTCTTTTAAAAAAAATAAATTAAAGATTTGATGTGTATGAGTGTTTTGCCAACATGTATCTTCGTGCATTTTACAAGTGTGGTTGGTGCCCATGGAGGTCAGAAGAGGAGATCAGATCCCCTTAAAATATAGTTACAAAAGGTTTTAAACTACCATGCTGGTGCTGGGAACTTAATCTATGTCTTCTGCAAGAGGAACAAGAGATGCCCATTGTTGGTTGTTGTTGTGGTTGTGGTTATTGTTGTTGTTTGGGAGGGAGGTGATTAAAAGAGTCCCTCTATGAACTCACAGAGATCACAGAGATCAGCCTGGCTCTGTGTCCTGCACACTGGGATTTAAGGGTGTGCTACCATGCCTGGTAAAGCAAGAGATCTTAACCATGGAGCCATCTCTCCAGCCCTCAGTACTGTCTTTCCATTTGCTTTTTCAGATAGTTCCATTATGTAACTTAGGCTATTTCCCAACCTGAGATCTTCTTGCCCCTTGCCTTGGCCTCTTGAGTTCTGGGATTACAGGCATGCAAGCTGCACCTGGGCCATTTTGCTTTCTTGACAATGTCTATATTAGTCTGTGAGGGCAACTATAGAAACTGTATAACCTCACTGGGAAGTAGAAATGTATTCAACCACAAACCAGCTGGCTTACTACTATTCCAGATGGTATGATGTAAGAATAAAGTATGCAATATTAACTCAGTAAAAATTTTTACAGGAAAAATGACAGCACTTGAACAATTAACACAAAAATGTGTATTTAGATGCTACAAATATCCAAAGGCAAATATATGGTCACAGGCTTTCAAATGCAGGATTTATGACAATGCTATACTAAATTCACATCCTGTCTATGCTACCTGTTTTTTTTTTTTTAAGTAGCATTAATAAGTACAAAATCTGCTTAAGTAACAGTAATAAAAAATTTCATTTCTTCATAAAGATATATGAGTAACAATATCCAAAACTGGACTACACCAGTAATTCATTCTTTCAAATGTCTATCTACAGAGTTACTCTAATTATATTTCCCACTGCAGACTGAGGGTCAGACTACAGCCTTACCAGATGTTGTCTTAAGGTCCTCACCCTAATGCCAACTTGACTTCTTGGTAATGATGGTCTGACTACATAGAAAAATCATAGAGGATAGATGCAAAAACAATCAAACAAAATCCCCACTCATTTCTACTTGTCTCAGGCTCCGGCTGAATCTTTCATGCAATATGACAGCCAATTCTGAGTACATCCAATTCTCATAAAAGGCCAGTGAAAGAAGAACACAAACTGGAAAAAAATTAAAGAAAGACTATTTACTCCTAAATCAGAGGAAGCCTGCCTGTTAAGATAAAGGACAGAGCAGGAAGTGAATATCCACTTAAATATATTTAAAGTGCAAAGTATACTAGCCCTCACCAAACACCCAAAAGTTAACAAAATGATGTAAGTATTTAAAAAAAAATCAAGCCAGGTGTAGGACTTAAACCCCAGCACTCAGAGACAGAGGGCAGGCAGACCTCTGTGAGTTTGAGGGCAGCCTGGTCTACAAAGTGAGTTCCAGGACAGTGAGGCCTATACAGAAAACCCTGACTCAAAACCAAATCAAACTTCTGACAATTAGCTTTCCTGTGTAAAACCATTATGACCCTTTAGATAATCCAACAAAAAAAAATGCATGTATTACTGGCAAGAATATACACCATTAACAATACATATTCTATGCTGCTACAGCAGACTAGACAAATGCACATGTGGAAAACAGCTGTGTAAGAAATATAGTAAAACACACATTTAAATAACTAACATTATTTGGATTTGTACTAAAAAGTCAGACCCCATGGACTTAGGTGAACCTTCTCTCTATTTTAATTGGTCAATAAAAGTAACAGAGCCTGTGATTGGATAGTTTCCGGGAAAGGTGGGACTGGAGGCTCAAAAGGGGGAGGCAGGTAGAGGAAGAAAAAGAGAAGGAAGAAGAGAGGAGGAAGCCACTATGAACCAGAACCACGTGGCCAGGAGAAACCACAATTAATAAGGAGTCTTAGCTTTGGGAAATAAGTTAGTATTGTATTAGATTTGCCCAATCTTGACATATGACTTATAATTAAAATATTTGGATTGTGTGTCATTTATATGGGCTATTAGGGTTGGAAATTTTAACAACAAATTGCTGCACCTTATGTCCAGCTTAGAACCGAACTATGCTGAGATGAAAATCCACCCCCACATTCCCCACAAAATAAACAACAAGGGCTTCACTCTAAAGCTGCATCAAGGTGGAAATTAAGCATGCAATGAGTCTAAGGGGTCTACAGAGAGCTGACTGAGGGGCTCCCTCCCCAAGCTCCAAGCAAACCTAGACAACCAGAGGTAGCTTCCCAACCCTGAGCTGGGACACAAGGTGGCACCAATGTCACAACACAGTTGGGGATCCCTGAAAGAAAAACCAGGGACCCAAAGTCAAGGATGCCAGAGAAGTAGCCTTCACAACTGGAGATCATTATCTGAAAAAAACAGCAGCTATCTTTCCAAAGCTTTCTCACAGACACAATGAGCTGATCTAGGCATCTCTGCCCTAAGTCAACCTTCCCGTGCATGCTTTCTGATTTTGGATACCCCCCCCAACCCCCACACACTTCTAAAGAAGGCACAGGATAGCCAAACCAGCTCTCACAAATGGTTACACTGCAGGCTGCCTGAGATCAATACACATGCTGCAGGCTACAGCTCAGACAAAAGATCAGAGGGCTCAAAACCACAAAAGCCAAGGGTCTTTGTGCAGTCAGCCTCTCCCTACTAATAAAAGAATCAGAAAGGACCACAACATTTTTAAACCAAACACCAGAGAAAAACAAAGACACCAAATAATAAGACCAAATAATTAAAATTAAAATAGTAATTACTGCAATCTTTTCCTCCTTCACTTCCTCCCATGTGAGTAAGGTGCTATAGAGAATTAAGGAGATTCTTAACTAGTGATTTAAAAAGTAGTGATTTTGCTTTTGTTTTTAACATTCTTAGTTTCTCAGAGTATATGTGACCAAAGTCTAAGAAATTAAATTTGCCAAGATACATTGAAGAAAATTTTGCATACTCTAGAGACCAACTCTAAAAACTGTACTAGGATCCAATCTAAAGTAACATTTACCAGCAAAACTTGTAATTATAAACAGTATGATCTAGCCAGGCAGTCTTTGGGAGGCAGAGGCAGGTGGATTTCTGAGTTTGAGGCCAGCCTGGTCTACAGAGTGAGTTCCAGGATAGCCAGAACTACACAGAGAAACCCTGTCTCAAAAAATTAAAAAATAAATAGATAATAAACAAACAGTATGATCTGCCCTCATTAAGCAATGCAACTATTTTGATTGATTAGTACTTAATTTTAACTTAACAAACCTGTCCTGAATGATTCAGTCATCACAGAGACAACAATACAAAACCACAGTAATGAAAATGTAGCTCCAGCTTTTGTCTACATAACAAGGAACTACACTAAGGACTGAAGAGTGCTAATATGCACATACATTAAGAGTCTTGGCCCCAGAGAAACAATGTAAAATCATCTAAACCAAGCAATCAAGCAGTGATGTATGAATAGAGATCTTAAATGCTAAACATGTATCAGCCAGCTGCACAGGTTTAAAAAAATGCAATACATATTGTGAACAATTTGCTGTGGGGATAAACATACACAAAAGTGACTATAAGAAGACTCAAAATTAAGAAAAAATTGTAGAGTAATACCCAATAAACAAAGACAAGTGCTAAAATGATCAGAAAGGAAAGAATCTAG
This sequence comes from Arvicanthis niloticus, assembly GCF_011762505.2. Taxonomy (NCBI): domain Eukaryota; kingdom Metazoa; phylum Chordata; class Mammalia; order Rodentia; family Muridae; genus Arvicanthis; species Arvicanthis niloticus. Next base: position 30,073 of record NW_023046096.1, read on the forward strand.
ATTGGGTGGATGAAAACTCAGAAAGAGGTTATTTGGAATCAAAAACAAGGAAAATAAAATTAAATAAATAAATAATTTGGAGGTAGGAGCAGAAACTGATGGAACAGTCTCACTGTGCAAAAGAAAGTGGGTGAGTAGGTATCTTAGAGTTTTATTACTGTGAAGAGACACAATGACCAAGGAAACTTTTATAAGGAAAACATTTCATTGGGCTGACTTACAGTTTCAGAGTCTCAGTCCATTATCATCATGGTGGGAATCATGGCAGCATTCAGGCAGACATGGTGCTGGAGAAGGAGGTGAGAGTTCTACATCTTGATCTGTAAGTAGCAGCAGGGGACTGTGACCACACTGGGCGTAGCTTGAACATCTATTAAAACCTCAAAGTCTACTTGCACAGTGACATGGCCACACAACATGGCCACACATACTCCAATAAAGCTACACCTCATAGTGCAGCTCCCTATGGGACAAGCATCCAAACACATGAACCTATGGGGGCCATTCCTGTCCAAACCATCACAATAGATAAGTCTTCAGACAGGAAGTGCATAGCTAAAACTATACATAAGTTAAAATTTCCAGATATCTTCATCAACCCACAAGACAAACTACTAAACCACTGCAGAGATTAGTCCCAGGAAGAGTAGATAGAGCTGATAGAAGAGACGGCAAAAACAAAAACAAAAAGGTAATTAAGTGATACTGTCTCGAGCCCAGTATGTTTTCTGTCATGAGCAGGTTGTGATAAAGTTTTAGTGTAGCCGCCCGCGGCCACAAGTCAACTGGGTTCACCTGAAAGGGGGGCTGGGAATGAAAGGGGACGGAGGGCAAGAAGAGATGAGGCCAAGACAAAGTTCTCTGATCAAGGCCTGAAATTTCATAATTGGCTTTCACATATAAAGGGAAAGCCCCACCCTCCAGAATCTCTTCTCGGTTCAGCCCAGGGGCTGGGCAAGGAGATAGCAGTCCGGAAGGTGTCAAGGCTAGCTCAGCAGGCAGTCCATTCTTCTTAGCTCAGGTAGCCTGCTCCAAGGCGCTAAGGCTGGTAATGCAATGCCTCTCCTAGGTCCTACAATTGCTTGATCTATTGTGGTAAAAGACTTGCAGGCCTTCTCAGGCCTGGGGGAAGGGCACATTTTAGGGTCCCTGTGGGAAGAGGAATGACAGGTCCTCTCCACTCAGGAATCGTATACAGGATTGACTGTGAGATGGTCAGTTCCCCAAGAGGAGAGACAGTATGCCAGAGACAGAGGTTTGATATTTAAATGCTCTTTAATAATGCACAGCAAACAATATATTATCACCAATGCTAAAGCTATTGTAACAAGAGGTATTGCCACATTTTCTATGCATTGACTCTATCAATATCAATACAATAAACACAAATAGTAAGTTGCTAATTACCGAAGAAATAAACACAGCAGTAAGTACATTACTATTCATGAGTTATAAGACCTGAGTCCTTATGACTGTAGTTTCCAGCAGCTTAGGTTGGGAGAGTGCTTGACCACCAAGATAAGGGCATTCTGTGGTTTCCAGCAGCTCAGGTCCAGAGAGTGTTTGACCACAAAGTGAGAGGCTTCAGTCTCTTGGCTGTCTCCTTGACGATTGCTCAGTCTCTTGGCTGCTCTTTGATGATCAATGCTGCAGAGTGCTTGGGCTCTCCACTACAGAGGAGGCCTGAAAGGAGGATCATGCTGGGTAACCATTGCTACCAGTGTGATGAAGTGCTCCGGCCAAGGGCTCCTTTTTATGCTTGAATTAGGGTTATTTCTGACATACACGGCAGATAACCAGATGTGTCTTGTTATCTGTGAGGCTATGACTTTGTTATCACACTTATGACTGGTTATCACACTTATTCAAAACAACTTATTTTAATGCACAAATATTTTTTTTCATAAGGTTTTCAAAACTACTTTTGATTATCAAAACAACTTCTGGTTATCACAGCACTTCAAAACAACTTCACTTCAAACTTGTTTTCTTTCCTATTACAAATATGGAGTCAGTCCTGTTAAGGGCCTGCTCCTTAGAGATACCCTTTCCAGACTGACAATATGGCCCTCTCCTGACTTCTTTGGCAAAACCAAATGTTTTCTGCTGTGTATGTACCATTTCTCAAGCAAAAAAGAACATCAGATCCTTTCTTGGGAAAATCACAAGCATGCACCACAAAGGACCTCAGGGCCAATCCTAATCCTGAGTTGCTGCATGAAGATCCATGAAGTGAAGCCTGGGTCACTCTACAGATTCCAAGATGTTGAAGACACCAAAGCTGTGAGACATCTGCCAGGAAGAATAGCTTTCAGAGTGGAACCAGCCTGTTAGAAATATATTCTGCAGGCAGAAAAGATGGAGGGTTGGAGCCAGCTAAGCCCTCCGACATCAGATATTAAGCTAGAGAACTGGCTTTCAACCTTCCTAATACTGTATCCCTTTAATACAGTTCCTTCCGTTGTGGTGACTCCCAACTATAAAATTATTTTCTTTGCTACTTCATGACTGTCATTTTGCTACTGTCATGAATTGTCATGTAAATATCAGGTTTCAGATGGGTCATGCCCCACAGCTGGGAATTGCTGAGCTGGGGATTCGGTGATTACATGCTGCATTATCGGTCTTGTTTGGTCCAGTATTTTCTGACTATGCCCCCATTCCTCCTTTTAGGAATAGTAATGTATATCTGTGACATTGTATGCTGTAATTAATTCACTATTCAAACTCACGGGGTTTTATTGAGACTGTGGAAGACTATGGGGGCTTCTGAAGTAGGATTGAATACACTTTGAATTATAACAATGGTCTCTGAGCCTTTGGGGCCTGGGAGTGGAATGTAGTGGTTTAAATGAGAATGTCTACCATAGGCTCAAATATCTGAACCCTGGTGTTGACTTAACACCTCACTAGAGGCAGGCTCTGAGGATGGTATGCAGACTAGCCTCAATTCCAGGTCACTCTCTCTGTTCATGTTTGGGGTTTAACATGTGATCTCCCAGCTCCCTGCCATGATAGTCTCATCCTTCTGGAAGCACAAGCCAAAATAATCTCTTCCATAAACTGCCTTGGTCATAGTATTTTTTTATAGCAACAGAAAAGTAAATAATACAGACTATAAATAATTGAGGATTAAAACATTTTTTTCCTTAATCCTAAAAAGTTCACAATAAAATTGGGCACCAAAAAAGTTAAATGTACTCAACCTCTGTATTCCACTAAATATTTCAGACAGCGTCCCATCCTGCTGCATAGCAGAACTGCTCCTCCAGCATCTGGATCTTGGCAGCCATGTACTCCTCCTAATCAACCAAGAAAAGGCAAGACAATAAACAACAGTTACAGCTCCCTGCCACACAATTAACTTAAAAGCCCCCTGATAGATTTATAAATACAGTCTCACTTTTTTAACTCTAAAATAATTAGGCTTCACTGTTTTGATTATCATGTCTTTAAAGTAAAGCTACAGGTGACAACAGTGGTATGTGTTGTCCAAACTGCAAATGATTTGTTTTTACTGATTATTAAAATTTTATATGTTCACTGTATTTTCTCAAAAATTGACACATAAAAAGAAAATGTTTTACTCTATATAGATGATTAACTGACAACATGATGTACTAGATACTTATATATTTTCCCCAATTCTCAGTATTTCTAGCAATGCTGAGATAAACTAAAATATATTAAATTGTTCTGTGCAAGAATATCTACTTCCTCAGGACAAAATCCTTGATAGTAAAGTAAACTTTAAGGGTTAGAGTTTATGAACAGTGAAAATACAGAGTTGGTGTATAAAGTCACATGTTATACCTGAAGCCATATCATAACATAAAAATAACAAAAATTATCTAGACATGTAAATATCTTTAATCATTAAAACACACCTATTTCCCAGCCATCATTTTCTGCTTGCTTCCTACAACACTGCCTCATGGTGTGTGGAACTTCTGTATGGGGAGAAAAAAATAAGTCAATGTTATACCATAATGTACTCTTCATTGATCTTCTATCAAGGGAAATAGGAAATTTGAAAATTTAAATGTCCAATTAACACAAGACAAAAGATTAATGCCAAATAAACCTTATCAAAATATGTTATTCTCAGGTTGCTTTATCAGTTCAATCTGTCCAGAGAACATCCTCCCTACAATTTAAGCCTCATATGTAAACACTTTTCAACTTTTCATCTTGGTCAGAGAGGTTGATGGAGAAAGAATCTTTCCTGTCACTCTCTCACAGGGGCTGAGCTCCCTAGGCAGCCGCAGCAGCAACAGCAGCAGGCTGCTTTCCCCGACCCAGAGACTTTGAACTTCAGGGTGAAGCCGCCGCTTTCATAATCTTGACTGGCCTTCTCTCAGGGCACCTTCTGCTCCCCTCCCCATGCTCGCCTTTCCAACCTTCTCTCTCTTTCTGATATGCGAAACTGCCTTTTTTTTCCTCAGGTTCGTGAGCTGAGAGACATTCTCCATCTCCAGAAAACAAGTTTCACATTTCTTGGTCCTTTGCTGTTTCTCTGCCTCTCCTCCAGATTCCTTCCACCTAGCCTTTCCTGTTACCCGATCACAGGTTCCTTACAGACACCCGCAGCTTCTGATTCCGAGTCTTGGCAGACTTTGCAGTACCCCACCCCCCACCCCCGCTTCCTACCTTGCGCCTGCTTCCTCTTCTGAGCCCTGGGTCTGAGCGGCCAGGTGACCAGGCAGTACATCCTCAGGAGGCTTTACAATAAAACTTCCTCACCTTTACAATAAACTTCTTAAGACCATCCCTGCTGGGGTCCAGCCCAGCCCCGACATGGGAAGAGAGAGAGAGAGAGAGAGAGAGAGAGAGAGAGAGAGAGAGAGAGAGAGAGAACTATCCTAAAAACTTCTTCTGAGGATAAGAGACTGCTGGCTAGGGTGATTAACACCTGTAGTCTAACAACAGAAGATTATGCAAGGTGGCTTTGTTCTATCTCAACAGGAACTGCTGGGCTCTAACTGCTGGGTCACAGAAAAAAAAAAAGACATTTAAAAAAAAAGTTGCTATGGAGTTTATTAAGTGTAAAAAATATTTTATAAAAGCTATCTGAGGGGAAACGTGAAAAGGTCCTGAGTGGAGAGGAAGAGATTCTAACAAAGTAAAATTCTAAGTGATGGGGTCTTAACTAATTAATTGATTCCTAACTCGCTAATTTCTAATTCACTAATTTAATTAACTCACTATTCTAACTGACCATTCTAACTAACTAATTCTTATCTTTTTGCTCTCAGAACTTATACATCTTTCAGAGTACATGGTCACATGTTACAAGGTTCATCACAAGTTCACACCAAATTTCAAGTCATAAATTGAAATAGAAGTTTACAACATAAAATGTTTACATGAATACCCATTAGAAGTAATTATTTAGCTAGACATTTATCACCTGTTTATCTTTATAGGTTTGCAGAAAGTTTGAAATTATAATTTAAGAAATTAGTAAAGTTTTATATAGATAAATCTAGATAATATTTTTTTGTTCTGGTATTTATAATAAATTGTGGAATTTTTAGTAATTTAGGCTAAGTGTTTTATGACCTCTTGAAATGTGCTTTAAGCAGGAGAAGATTCAGCGAACCGCCGGTGGCTCAGCCCTTAAGGCTCCCGCCCGCAGAGGGCGCACCGTCTCTTGGTGCGTGGGTTTGAGTCCCGTCGCCGTCTCTCCCACACCATGTCTTGTGGGGAAAAAAAAAAAAAAAGCAGGAGAAGATTCAGTTACTATTTCTCTCGAGATAATTAATTGATAATACTCGGGAGATTGATAGAATTTTTATTATAGTTTAATTATGTTTGAGAGATTTAATAACAGTTTTGTTATAAAAGAGCTTAATAATTATTGATATAATTTTAGAAGTTTTTATAGGGTCATCACTAAGATTTAAGAAGTCATTTATTTGCCTATATAATATTATTATAAGATAGTACATCTTTGTGGATCTACAGAGATCTGCTACAAAGGAGAGTGCTATTACTTGGTTATATTAATATAATAATAATAATAATAATAATAATAATAATAATAATAAATATATCAATAATAAAAATAATTAACAATTATTGATATAATTTTAAGAATTTTTATAGAGTTATTATTAAGATTTAAAAAGTTATTTATTTGCCTATATAGTATAAGACAGTACATTTTCGTAGATCTATAGAGATCTGCTAGGTGATCTCTATAAAGGGAAATGCTATTGCTTGGTGATATTATTAATAATAATAATAAAGAGAAAAATATATTAATAACAAAAAGTTTTCCTAAAATCACGTCCATCATAGCCTTACTAATGGGACATACTTGTTACAGATTATATAGTAATCTGAGGCAAACATTTTAAGATGATCGTTTGCTCATTGTTAGCTTGTCCCATTATGGCTTTTGATATTTTAGTTCTGCTGACCTCATTATTTCCTTGGTAAATGCTTTTTTTGAGGCTGTCCATAATACCAGCGTCTCCTTTAAACAGTTCTGTGCCCAGCTTAATATTAAACATGTTACTGGTATTTCATATAACCCCCAAGGACAGGGCATTGTAGAAAGGGCACATCAGACCTTAAAAAACATGTTCTTAAAATTACAACATTCAGGGGGCATTTTATACCCACAAAAGGGGAATCATAAAATTTTGTTAAATCATGCACTATTTGTTCTTAATTTTTTGACCCTTGATGAAAAAGGAAAGTCTGCAGCAGATAGGTTCTGGCATCCTACTACAGCAGACTCCTATGCCAAAGTCATGTGGAAAGATCCGTTGACATATAAGTGGAATGGTCCTGACCCAGTCCTTATCTGGGGGAAGGGACATGCGTGCATATATGATTCAAAGGAACAAAACGCCAGATGGCTACCAGAAAGACTAGTAAAATTGGCTAACTCTACCCCAGGGATACTCCCTGAGAATGGTTCTTAACTGTGCTTCCTTTCAGAAAGATGCATCCAGTCGCCTTATTTCTCCTACTCCTCCTGCTCATACTTCAGATTTATCCAACTGTGAGTATTAAATCCCAACACTCCCCATATCAGATTTATAACTTTACTTGGGTCATAATAAATCAAGCAGGAGACATTGTTAATTCCAGCTCTTCACTTGGAACCCAGCCTTCATGGCCCTCTTTAGAGGTGGATCTTTGTACTCTTGCCCTGGGAGCCAGTGCAGATTGGGGACCCCCTCTCATTATTGGCCCCAAAGTCAGCCTGTTGATGCACCTAACCCCAATTATGATGGCCACCTTATAGGATGTAATTCCTTTGATAGGAGAGTCTCCTTGGCCAATGATCCATCTGGCCTTTATGTATGCCCTGGACCTACTCACCGTGATCGCTCTCAAAATTATAAATGTGGCTATAGCTCTGATTATTATTGTGCATCTTGGGGCTGTGAAACCACAGGAGATGCATATTGGAGACCCCATTCTTCCTGGGATTATATCACTTTAAGGAGAAAGTTTCTACATACATATTTACAGGATAAACTAGGAATTAAGACCGCCCAACCATTTAAATCCTGGTGTGCATTCAAATGGTGTGTCCCTCTTCTTATATCCTTTACGGATGTAGGAAAGAGTAAAGACTGGACAGGCCAAGGGTATGAGTGGGGTCTACGTCTAAGAGAATGCTCGACCTTTTCACTCACCTGCTCAGACCCGGGACTCATTTTTAGAATTAAGCTCCTTAAGAGTATCCCTAATAAAAATGTTGCTGCTGTGGGCCCTAATCCTGCCCTACAGCACCCTCGGCCACCAGCCAAGCCCGTCACCAGGCCTGGAACTATTGTTCCAGCCATTTTATCTCTCCCCACCTCCCCCCAGGTTGCCTTATTCCAGCCCACTATACCTGCGGGTCCTCCTAATTCTGCTGACCTTATTATTTCTTTGGCAAATGCCTCCCTTGAAGCTATTCATAATACCAGTGAATATCAATATCGAGAATGTTGGATTTGTTTTTCACCTACTCTCCCTTTTTATGAGGGAATAGCTATTTTTACCCCTCCCTTCTTTTCTGATAATAGCAATTTGTTATTATGGGCCACTTCACCTGAAGGAGGTCTCACTCTTGGTTCCATTTCGGGCATGGGCCTTTGCCTTTTGGGGCCCTCTATGCTTCCCCCCCCCAAGATTTGGTCCCTATTTGCAATCAGATATTGATTTTAAATAATACCTTTTTATATACCATTGCATCCAATGGTACATATTTTGCCTGTGCCACTGGATTGACATTATATATTTCCAATTTTGAATTTTTAAGGACCAGAGATTATTGTGTAGTTGTTACCATTCTTCCTCATTTTCTTATTCATGACTCAGAGTCTTTTCTTAATATTCTAGATCAAGATCCTTCTCTTAGGATCAAACGAGAGCCTCTGACAGCCCTTACGTTGTCTGTCATATTAGGAATCAGCGCTGTTGGCGCAGGAACAGGCATTGCTTCTCTAGTCACCTCCAATAATCATTATGCCCATCTTCAGTCTCTCATTGATAAAGATTTAAATAATTTGAGAGAAGGAATACAAGACCTTAAGGACTCTGTGGCTTCTCTTTCTGAGGTGGTGTTACAGAACAGGAGAGGACTTGACCTTGTCTTCCTTAAGGAAGGGGGTCTCTGTGTAGCCCTCAGAGAAGAATGTTGCTTTTACTCTGATAAGACAGGCCTTGTCCAAAATAGCCTGGACAAGGTCAAAAAGAGTTTAGAGGAAAGAAAAAGAGCCAGAGAACAACAAGAGTCATGGTATCAAAATTGGTTCTCTACTTCACCTTGGCTTACTACCCTATTGCCTAGTTTACTAGGACCTTTTGTTGGTATTTTATTGCTTTTGTCTTTTGGCCCTTGGGCCTTTAACCGTCTCACAAGTTTTGTTATGAACCAGATTGATGCTGCCATCAAGAAGCCGGTTGAAGTTCATTACCATCAACTGAAGATTGAGGGAGATCCAGAAGTGACTCTGCCGGAGACAGGCCCAGCTGCCAGCCCCCTGCCTCCCCCTATGGCCGACCCCTAGACTTCCACACCCTCAAGAAAAGTTCCTGGCATACCTGGCTCTGCCCTCGTTTCTCTCGCTAGGGAGCCTGGCCTCTTGATCATCCCAACAAAAATTGGCTTTTTTCTAAACTAAGGCCTGCCTTTGATGTGGTCCTCTAATATCGGGGAGTCTTCCATTATGACAATATTATACCCCAAATGACAAATGGCTGATAACCTAGACATTCACACAGGGATTAGGATGGCTGTGAGTTGGCCCAATGACGGGATTATTGTAGGTCCACTTCCCAGGGGCCCACCCAATGCAGCCGGAAAGGAGTGCGTGGTGCTGGGAGTGGGTGCAGCCTACATAGCCTAAGACAGGGTCCTCACCCTCCTTTCACCCACCTCGGGGTCCCTTGATGTTGCCCATTGTCGATAGCCTAAAGCCTTTGACCATCAACGTGACTCGTCTCACATTAATGTCTTGGGGTTATGAACTCGTCTAAGACCCCCCCACAATTTGACCTCCAAATTCTAAACTCATGTAGTTGGGATTGATCACAGGATGCCCTCTCCATCTAAACAGAGAAGGGGGAGATGTCAGAAGCCAGGACCCTTGCCTCTTACCCTCACCCCCTACTTCTCCCCACCTGCACAATGTCTCCTGCAGCTTCATCTCCCTAGCAACCACAAGGTTCTGTTTGATAGTTACAAATAGATTTTTAGATGTAAAGCAGTGTACCGTATCTTTTGAAGTAGGCAGTTGGACCGCCATTGTTTTAGGGCACAGGCCGAGAAGATTCTGTACTTTCCCAACACCTGGATCCAACTTTCCCATCACCTGGATCCCTCTTACCCCTCCCTTTGAAAAATGTATTATAAATAAGCACTTGGTGCCAAAATATATGACTCTTGACAAGCATTTGCTTCCTTGAGTCCATTCTCTCTCTCGCTCGCCCGTTCTTCCAGGTTGCAATCCTCCTCGTCCCTCACAAATAACCTAGGGCCCGCAGGTTGGGTCATAGGCCCAAACTAATAAAATAACAGGGCCCTGTGATTCCTTTTCCTAACCTAAATAGTTAAAAATGCCTGTCAGCAGGTTTGGGCCCAGTTAATTAGTTACAGAAAACATAGAGTTATAGGACCAAGGACAAGGGCCTGTTGAGCCTCCCAAGGACTTGGCCAGACACATAGATAAAAAATATACAAAGACATCCTTAGAAGAACAGAGATATGTCCAAATGAGTAATGGGCCATCTGGTGTTCCTCCAGACCCTTTCTCCCTCCCCTTGAGGTCTTCTCAAGGTCCAAGAAACTGCAATTAACTAGATACTATGTTAACTTAGACTGGTACAGTCTGCTGATGTAAAACAACCAATAGTGTATATCCACATAAAAATCTCCCAATTCCCCCACCCCTTGACTATATAAGTCCTAATTCTTAGAGCTTCGAGGTCAGTCCCTCTATCCCCTATGTGAGATATGGAGATATGGACTGGCCCAGAGCTCTGATATTACACTGCCTCATGTGTTTACATCAAGTTGGTCTCTCATGAGTTTTTTGGGTGGGCGCCGTCCTGAGACTTGAGTGAGAATCCCCCTTTGAGTCCTTTCATTTTGGTTCCCTGACCGGGAAGCTTGTCCAGGATTTGTGGGACCACCCAGAACTCACGAAGACCCCTTGGAGGTGGGTTTATGTCTGTGTGTGTGTGTGTGTGTCTTGGTGTCTGAGTGTGCAGCTGCTGAATCTGTGTCTTGTTGTCTGAGTGCAGTACTACTGATTTTGTTTTCTGTGTTCTGATTTCTGGTTTTCTAGCAGGTGCGCTTCGAGCTTGAGGAGTCTCAGCGCTAGCGGATGGTGTTCCCGCAAGCTGCACATCTGGTTTTCTGACAGGTGCGCTTCCAGATTGAGGAGTCTCAGCGCTAGCGGATGGTGTTCCCGCAAGCTGCAAATCTGGGAGACGTCCCAGAAGACAAGGAGGGTCGGGATTTCATCCTGACTGCCCATTCTCTGAATGAAGGAGACGGGGTTCTCCTACTATAGGGGAAGGTACGAGGACCTACCCCATCGGAACTGGCGTTTGGTTGGCTGTTAAGTCCAGACGCGGATGAGTGTGTTTAAATGTAATAGGGTCCTGTGTCTTTAAATTTGTTTCTGTGTTTCTTCTGTCGCCGTTAGACTACATCCAAGATGGTGGCCAGCCTGGGAACTACATTTCCCAGCAGGCCGTGCAGCTCTAAAACGTTTTTCTGACAGTCTTTTTATGTCCTGACTGTACAATTTAGTCTCTGTGCTGCCCGTGGCAGGGGTGAGCTGTCTGTGTTGTTTGTTCTCTGTGTTCTTAGACTCTGACTGATGTTTTTTGTTGTTGTTTTTGTTTGGACTAAAACTACTGTGTAAAACATCCTGAGTTAAAAAGAGATAACATGACCACCCACCGGCAGAAAAAGAGATAGAACCGCCAGTGAGTGCTGCTACAGAGCAGTGAGGCAGGCAGGTCCTGTTCCACAGCTTGTGGCCAAGAGAAAACTCTGTTCCTCTGATGTTAGCAGAGGCTACGGAGGAGGCAGCATGCGACAACTCCCTAACTGGGTGTGTGTGGCTGTGCAGGGGACCCCAAGGTTGCTGCTGTAACAAATTGGCAGCTTTCCACCTGCTGCCTACGAAGATAGGTAGAGCCCAGGTCCAGAGAACATCCTCCCTACAATTTAAGCCTCATATGTAAACACTTTTCAACTTTTCATCTTGGTCAGAGAGGTTGATGGAGAAAGAATCTATGCCCTCCTGAATAACAACACTTAACATTCACTTTGCATAAAACATCAATAAATCCAACATTACAGTTACCTACTTTTTTTTTTTACCACTAACTAGTTAAACAATCTACTAAAATATTCCCTTCATCATCTGACCTAAAATGGCTCCTAAACCGTGTCATGCTAGCCACTCAAGCAAACACACACACAGTATAACACATTCGCCATACAAATGCATCCCCCAAGAAGTTCATTAAAAGAACACATCCTAAGGGGCTGATTATTGTTGTAATAAATTTAATACATGAGGCTGAAATATAATACAGCAAGGGGGTATTACTGCAGTTCCATGCCAAGATGTGCTCTTGAGAAATTACTACATGAGAGAGGTCAGGTATAAGGGTGTTTATTGGGAGAAGGGAGAGGGGTGAGGCCTGCAGACTGGGTAAAGGCAGACAGACAAGAGAAGGGAGTGGGGGCAGAGGACAAAAACACTGGCATTCGTAAGGCAACACTGTGCCATACAACACCATGATTACTAAATGCTGTCATGTCTCAAGCTTCAGGCTTAGGGACTAACTAGTAAGCCAGTTAAGTCATTGTTAGATCCAAAGAGGCACAAAGTCAAATTTTTCTAGCTACAAGTTAGGCTATCACTGCATTATCATTCATAAATACAATATTCACATATAGCTTTCTATAATTATCTAAGTTTATATCAAAGTTTATTATATGAAGCCTTACATACACTATCAAAGTCAAATTGGCTTTGGTTTATGAGAATCTTTAAAACATATTTTATCAACACACATGACTCTTAATTTTTTAAATGACCTTTAATTTGGTTTCTCTTTCCAACATTTGTATTAATGACATCATATATATATGAAAGATAGGTAAAGATACACAGACATTTTCAGCTAAGTCACAGGAGTGAGAAAGACAATTTATATGTTTTAGGTGGCATATGTAAAAGGCCTTGAGAATAAATTACTAATTCTGCAGACAGAAGAGTTTGCTTCTAAACTTGCTCTAGGCATGTGCAAGGGTGTTCAGTGGTGTCCTCATTATGAAGCCCAGAATTTCCATGCTTCTCTTAAATTCTCCTTAAGTAGCTTATTTGCCAGCCCTAAAGACTTCATCCCTTAAGAGTCAAAGGAATTCCTATTACAAAATTACTGGTTCAAAATTCCGAATCTATACACCTCCTTTTAAAAGCAAATGACTTGAGAATTCTATTAATGTGTATGTCACAGTCATTAAATGTAACTATATGCAGTCAAATGAATGAGAATGTCCCCACAGACTCAGATATTTGGACACTTGTCATCTGGTGGTGCTATTTGGAAGGGATTAACAGGTATGGCCTTGCTGGAGGAAGTAAGTCCAAGGAGGTGAGCTTTGAGAGGTTGAAGACTGTTGTCATATCCAGTCTGTATGCAGCTTAGAACACACAACACCAGATCAAACAGTTCCAAGGGGGAGGGTTTATTCAGGAGATAGGGCAAACACGGGGGGTGGGGGAAGAGAAATAGAAGAAGATGGAAGAAGAGAGTGAGGTCAGGGGGTTCCACCTGTTTTATATGGATGGTGACATATCCTCTCCCAGGTAAAGGTGAGGTAGCCAGGTAGATTCTGGGAATGTATGGCAGTTGCCTTAGCAATAATGTGGGGGTTGCCTAGATGTGATGTCACTGGGTTCCGGAGCCTGATACCAACAACCTCACATTAGTTAATCTGTGAAGTGGACTGAAGTAACCCTGGCAAGAAGCAACTGGCTAGAGCAACTGTATTCCACTATGACAACACTTTTGTTTACTCTACAGTCAATTTACAAATACAATTTAAAAACTGTGACACACACACAAAAAAAAACTATACAAATAAGAGCCACCTAAGAACAAAATTAGTGGGTAGAGAACTTTAGCCTTTTCAATAACCGTGCTATGTTCAAGGAGATAAAGCAAAGGATAAAAGTTAACTTATAAGTCTTTAGCCTTAAAACAAATTACAAATCTGTTTTAAGTTCAAGCCAACAGAGGCTAGCTAGCAATGCAACCAGAGCCTATCTCAAACACACCAATAACCAAAATAAGTAAGTGCAAGTGCCTCTGAGTGATGTTTAATCAATCCAATTACTGTAATCATATCCAGATGTAAAGTGCTACCTTACCTTCACTTAGAGTTACAAGAAAAATTTGTTAGCTAAAACAAATATACAATGAGTTAATTGGTGTGCACATTTAGTCATATGACATAACTCATGTGACACAAATTCAGAGAAAGCAATCTGTGGCTACTCAAGGATAAGGTGAGATAAGCTTGGTTTAAGACCACTCCTATCTCTCTTCTCAGGACCTTTTCCCTTACTTTTTTTTTTTTCGAGACAGGGTTTCTCTGTGTAGCCCTGGCTGTCCTGGAACTCACTCTGTAGATCAGGCTGGCCTTGAACTCAGAAATCCACCTGCCTCTGCCTCCCAAGTGCTGGGATTAAAGGCATGCGCCATCACTGCCCAGCCTTTTCCCTTACCTTAACCATCAGTTTTCTACTTAGTTACTTACAACTGAGGACATTAAGTACAGTGGAATCCAGGTTCATCTGTATTTAAAGGGGTTTCTCCAGAAGAAATACAATGGGACATTCTTTTAAATGAAGAGAGCTAGTGAAACTGGGATATCACATGCAAAGAAAGGTGGACCATTAGCTTACATTATATATAAATAGTAATTCAAAATTGATTTTAAAATGGACTTAAACATAAAACCAAAACTATTGAGCTCTAGAAAGAAAAAATAGGTGACTATTTGGCAGTGGACTTGGCAATATTTCTTGGATATGGTATGAAAAGCACAAGAACAAAAAAATAGATAAACTAGAAAATATTCAGATTTAATACTGTGGAAGCAGAAGGGGTCCATGACAGATATCAACTGGAACAAAGGAGTAGGAGCTGGAGGGAGGCATGAACAAATGATAGATATGCATGAAAATTCTGTGATAAATCCCATGAGTTTGTATGCTAACTAAAACTCATAATTAAACTTCTGGGGAGAAAAAATAAAATACTGGAGCTGAAGAGATGATTCAGCACTTAAGAACATTTGCTTCTCTTGCACAGGACCAAAGCTTAGTATCCAGCACCCACAAGGAAGCTTGGAACCCTCTGTAACTCCAGTTTCAGGACATCCATCATTTTCTGCCCTCTACATGCATGCTGTAAATATACATTTATGTAGACAAATACTCATATGCTGAATATCATAATTATCACTACTCAAATCACCCTGCTGGTGGCAACAGCACACAATCCTCACCACCCACCAAAATGCTCTGGATTCACAAATGAAACACACACACACACACACACACACACACACACACACACACACAGAGAGCCTTCTATTTAATATACTTTAAACAGCACAATGTCTGGGTACACTGAACCAGTCCTTTGTTTCAGCTGGATCCTGTCACAAAGCAGGCTCAGCAGTCAGTCTGTTCTTCTAGGTTCTGGTAGGAAGCTCCAAGTGTAAACAAAGAGGGTGACTTCACCTAGGTGTTAAGGTCCTGTGTGGCATGCAAGGTCTGTTCAGTCTGCTCAAGGCTGGGGAGGGCACAATGAAATATTATTTAGACTTAGGAAATTTAATAAGTGCAACAACATAATTATGAAAATTTGCTAAGAAAAAGCACCAGATACTTCAAGTACTAAAGAGAGACTGAAAATAGGACACTGTGTTTTGGGACTGGAGGTAGTAACAGAAGCATCTTAGGTCAAGATGAAAGGGATCTACTGATGAATGGTGGTAATGTCTGTTGCACACTATAGTAATGTTACTGAACATACCATGTAAAAAATGGTTTGGACCAGAGATGAATGAGAAGCCAAGAGCACTAGCTTCTCTTTCAGAGGACTGTGGTTGGCTCTGTTGCCAGCACCCACATGGCGATTTGCAACTCCAATACCAGAAGTACCCAATGCTGTCTTCTAGCATCTGTGGTTACCAAGCACGAATGTGGTCCAGGGACATACAAGCAAGCAAAACACCTTTACACATAAAAGTTAAAAAAAAAATCAAAGTGTGTTCATTTTTGCATTTTAAGCACTTTATTGCTTTACCACAGTTTTAAATACTGTATTCAATGGCTGAAAATGAAAAGCATGAATCAGAGACTGGCCAATAAGAGACTAGGGAGCACAAAGCTAGGCAAAGTCATCCTTTCCATGAAATGTATGCAATAGGGCCTATTACTTTTTTTTTTCTTGGGATCAGGGACAATAAGAGACAAAACATAAAAGCAGTTTACAAAGATCATATTCAACACCCAGAAATGGTTAAATAAATGGAGCACAAATCCACAGGCCTAAGAGAATTTTGAGACTGCCTGGACTGTTATTTTGCCCATAAAAGGTAAATGTAAACATAATGTTTTTGTACACTGTGTAGTGTTTACCCTTGGGTTACTCAAATGCTGATTTCTCTGCCTTCCCATCTTGTTTCAATCTAGATGGCAGGACTGTAATGCTTTATACCAAGAATCTCCTGTCCCAGGTTTGTGTAAACAATTCTTGATGTGTTTATAAAAAGATAAAGAGATAAAGAGAGTATGTTCTGTGAAGGTGTAAAGAGGTAGGGGGAAGAGGATGTCTCATCGGGCCCATGCGGAGACATCTCTTCCCCTGAGGGACCAGCCACACACTGTACCACTATAGTACAAAACAGAGTTTATTCAGGGCATTGTACCACTATAGTACAGAACAGAGTTTATTCAGGGCATGGGGAGGGGAGCCAGGAATGTAGTAGAGGCAGAGAGAGAGAGAGAGAGAGAGAGAGAGAGAGAGAGAGAGAGAGAGAGGATTAGAGGCCAGCTATGAGCACGTGGGAGAGGGGGGACAGAAAAGGAAAGGGGTGAGGAGACAGAGAGAGCAAGAGGCAAGAGATCAAGAGAGAGAGGAGGGGGGACAAGCAGCCCCTTTTATGGTGGGCCATGCCTACCTGGCTGTTGCCAGGTAACTGTGGGGAGGAGCATGCCTGGCTGTTGCCAGGTAACTGTGGAGGTGGAGTTTAGACAGAATACTAACAACCCCAACACAGAAATTACATTAACTGTTTTACAAATGGGTGCTTTCCACCAAGAAATTTAGCATCTGTCTGTAGTAGACACATTAGTAGTCATATTTTTAATAGAACTAAGAAAGAAAATAGGCCCTAAATACAAGGTCCACCTAGACTAATTCCAACTATTCCATGTGCCTGAAAAGTAAAGACACAAAGACAGAGAGTCAGCTTGGTCCTGTCACTGACCTTAAAAATCAGTCAGCTAAGTCTAAGTCTGATTTCATTAAAGGACAGAGTTAAACCTGACCAAGTCTACAGTCTACTATCATTCTATACATTCATTTATCTAAACAAAACAACAACAGAAAATCCTTCACTAGCTCTTCTATTTACAGTATTGAGTGATCTTTAAGAAAACCAAGGTTCATGTCCAGTACCATTATGCAGATTTGTAACCACCTGTAACTGCAGTTCCATGGGATCAGATACCCACTTGTGACCTCCACAGGCACTAGTGACAGACATACATGCAGGAAAATACCCATACATATAAAATTAAAATAATTTTGAAACTCCCTTAACAGATTTATACAATTCTAATGTATACATAAAAATAAAAACAAAAAGCTTTTAAGACAATAAATGTATTATGAAACTTCTATGCTTTTCCAAAAGAGAGAGAGAGAGAGAGAGAGAGAGAGAGAGAGAGAGAGAGAGAGAGAGAGAGAGAGAGAGAGAGAGCAGAGAGAGAGAGAGAGAGAGCACTGTCTGTCCAGGACACATGGCTGTTCATTAAAAACTTTATCGAAGGAGAGGTCTGGCTGTTGTGTTGGGATGGCGGCTCACATCAGGATATATGACACCAGGCCAAAGCAGTTTCCCATGGTAGAGGTTTTATTAGGGAAGAACAGAGACAAAGAGAAGACAGAGAAAAGACAAGGGTAAGAAGGTGGGGAAAGGTTTGCCTTTTATCTAGGCTGTGATGTAGGCAGTTCCCAGGCTGAGTGTGAGGACTGGGCTCCAAGAAGGTATGCAGGGTTATCATGGCAACAGATGTCACCTATGTGTGACATTCCTGAGTTTGGAGCCATTTTGCCACACTGGCCTTTGGAATTACTTAGAAAATATTCTACACATCCTTAGAATTTGCTATTACAAATTCTTTTGATGGGGACATGGGTGTGTCAAGTCATATTGCATTAATAATATGATCTGTGGCACTAACTTCAGGCCATGTATTTACAACCTCCTGAAGGCCTACAAAATAATGGTCAACCATGCTAGATGTCATTTTATCTAAAGTGTTCCAATCTAATAAATACTCTAAATAATAAAGCTTCCTGGAGTCCTGCATAAAACTGTCAAAACTCTACTCTGAAAGAATAAACAAAGTTTCCCTATAGAGCTCTTCTATGTGCCACATGAATATATCTCTTCCCTTGGGTAATTTTCATCTGTGCGCTCTCACTATAATAAATCCAAGTATAGCTAGGCAGTGGTGGTGGTTTTTCTTCTGTGGTTTTTCTTCACTTTGCCATTGATGAAGATGTGCTGGCTACCAATACTGCTGAACTGTGTTTCCCTTATGAGTCTGTCTTTTCTTTAGGGTTTATTCATACCTATCATCTTTTGAAAGAAAGCTGCAGTTTTCCTGAGCCCAGCATGAAGCTTGTTTCCTAAAATCCCTCTTTAATGTTAATGGTGTTAGCATTCTGTCTAAAATTCTACCTCACAGTTATCTGGTGACAGCCAGGTATGCTCCTCCCCATAGTTACCTCTCTTTAAAGAGAAATGGAATATGTTCTATGGGTGTGTGGGAACATGTAGGGGAAGGGAATGCCTCAGCAGGCTCATGCCTCCTGCTAAGATATTTCTTCCCCGGAGGAAACAGGCCTCATGCTGAGACAGCTCTTCCCCATGAAAAACCTGCCACAAGACAGTATAGTATAGAATATAGTTTATTCAGGACATAGAGAGGGGAGTTAAGAGGGTAGAAGAGGCAGAGAAAGGCAGAGAGAGGCAGAGAGTAGAGAAGTAGAGGCCGGCCATGAGCATGTAAAGAGAGACGGGGGAAGGGAAGAGACCAAGAGGGCAAGAGAAAGAGAGAGCAAGAGAGCAAGAGATCAAAAGAGAGAGGAAGAACCAACCAGCCACCTTTACAGTAGGTCAGGCCTACCCGACTGTTGCAAGGTAACTATGGGTTGGAGCATATCTAGCTGTTTCCAGGTAACTATGAAGTGGAGTTTAAACAGAATGCTAAGATATTTCTTAGCCTGGGCATCCTTTCTTTTGTGGGTCAGATTGATACCTCCACTGCACTTTGAGTAATGGGCTATGGAAGCTATTCACCTTGATTACAGGAAGAAGAAGGCAAGTGCTGTGAGGAAAACTCATGCAAGGTCTGAAGTCAGGTCCTGGTAAGTGTGGGATCAGTGCTCTCAGAGAGAAATATCAGGCAGCTGAACAGCCAGAGCTGGAATGGTGGGTTCTCCCCGAGGGCTAGGTGGGGTGAGATTCCTTTTGAAGGATATGCACACATGCTACTGGAGTACAAAAAACTTCTAAGACCTTTGGAAAAGATCTCCCCCTGCACCAGAAGCACACTTTAACCTTGAGGAGTGGTAAGACTCACTGGCCAATCAAGGCTTCCAAGCAGACCTGCCAATCAGACAAGGAGGTGGATTCTTCCAGGTGCTATTCCGCAAGTTAACTGTTTTTGTGTAGTCTTAAGTGGTTCTCTGTGTCCTGCTCTGAGCTCTGCTGTAGAATGCTGTGTGGAGACCTCAGGGAAGCTCTGAAATTGAGTCATGGTGAGTACAGAATCACTGCCCACAATGGGTAGGGGCAGGCGGCTGAGCTGTGCAAGCTGGAGTGCTAGGTCCAATGTGGAGCTGGATGGGACGCATCAGCCAGATGTGACCACCTGGGAGGTCCCTGTTGATGCTTCTCACTAGTTAGATCAGGCAGTGACCTCTGAGTAATGTCACTATCGTGGCTGATTCTGAATCTGCCCAAAACATTTAGACATGTTGCTTTCTTGTAGAAACATGTATGATTTCTTTGACTCTGCAGCACATGTGTCCAAACACATGTGTCTTTTATAGAATACATTAAGAAGACAGGTATAAACCTAATAGATCTGCTTTCATACATTACTTGTTTACGTTTTGTTTAGTTTTTGTTAATTTTTTCCGTTATAGTTTTTTATATTGCTTTACTTTTTACGTTTAGTGTTTATTATGTGTTAAAGGAACTTTTTTTCCTCCAATCTTTTGGGTGATTTGGATGCTTCTTGTACATTAACAGGCATCTTCTTTGGTTTAGGAAAATTTTCCTTTATGATTTCATTGAAAATATTTTCTAGACCTTTGAGCTAATACTCTTTTTGTTTTGTTTTGGTTTTGGTTTCTCTGTGTAGCTCTGGCTGTCCTGGAACTCACTCTGTAAACCAGGCTGGCCTCTAACTCAGAAATCCGCCTGCCTCTGCCTCCCAAGTGCTGGGATTAAAGGTGTGCACCACCCCACCCGGCTACTCTTCTTTCTCTATTCCAGTAATCTGTAGTTTTTCCCTTCTCATATGTTGCAGAATTCCGGGTTGTTTATGGCCAGGAAACATTTAGAATCCACCTTTTTTGATAATGTATTCATTTTGTCATATTCATCTTTAATGTCTGAGATTCTCTCTTCCTGTTCCCTGGGTAAACCTTGCCTCTGTAATTATCAGTGTACAGGTTATTTCAATGCTCTGCTCTCAGGAATTTAGCAACTGCTTAAGTTATTCCCTGCTTCCATCACCTGCTGCTTTTGTCAGGTGTGCTTTATATACACGGACCACCAGCTACAGCAGCTCTCTCTGTTTCTTGTCTCTGTTTTCTGCACATGTTCCCTCTCTATTATCTTTCTCTACTCTCAGGTCTCTCTGCTCCCTGTCTGTCTACCTGTCTGCAGGTCCTTTTGTGTATCTCTATTCCTTCCCCCAAACAACCTCTTTTGTACCATATCTGTTGCATTTTTTTAATTTCTCAGAACCTGCTGTGATAGGATATCTTGGATTTCTTGTTGACATATTTTCCTGATTGTTATTTATTATATTCCAATGGTGGTGTCTAGTCCTCTGGATTTGAAGTGATTATTGATTTGGATACTGATTTTGGATTTGTCTTGTTTGGGTGGGAGTTTTGTTCCTGGGTTACTGTTTTATGTATGGATTTGCAGAGAGCTTTGGCTGAGTGCTGCCTCTTTTACTGGCCTGTTTATTTGTTATGTTCAAGAGGGAATGCTTGCCAATGTTGAAAGCTGGGAGAAGAGGTGGACAGGAAGAGATGTACTTAGTAATCTACAAGGAGACTTTGTCATTAGCGAGGTTAAGCTGCTTCTGTTGTTTATTCCAGTAAAATTGTGAAAATTGCATTCAGGATAAGAAATATTGTGGTAGATCTATAGAAAGTTTACCTTGTGTCCTTTCAGGCATGACATGTGGGTGAACACAAACTGTCTGCCCAAGTGGGGATTATGACACAGGAATGAGGCAGGAAAGGAAAAGCAAGTGGGGATGGTCTGCAATATCTTTAGGAGGCATGCACAGTTTTTGAGATTGCACTTGAGCAGACATCCTATGACAAAACCCACTTATCAACATCCAGTCAAGGTACAACAGCAGGGTTTAGCTACATATAGATAAATACAGTAAGTACAGTATTTGTTGTAAGTACAGTAAATACTCGGCACCCCTAGACTGTGTCTCTCAGTTTGGACCTGATGTGAGATTGACTGGGGACAATCCTTGTTAATGAGCTCATAGTACAGACCTTTGTGTATTTGCATTGCAATAGGTTCTTGTTGGTCTTTGGGGTCCCAGTGACTTGGGCACAACATCTTGGTGCATGGACTGGAACCCTGAAACCCTCAGGAATCCCAACTGAAGGCTGATGTGTCATTGTTGTTCTTAGTGTCAGAGTGGTTTATCTGTCAGATTTGTGTTTGTGTGCCTTGGGTTTTAAACTTTTCTTGATTATTTGCAAAGGGAGATGACTAAAGTGAGTTTGGAAGCACAGTATAGTGGATGCACTGGAGAGTTGAAGCCACAAAGGGCTTGGAAGATGTTTCAGAGCCTGGTGTAGGGGATGGTGTGTTCATGGTCTTAATTTCTGGGAAGGTTAGAGCAGACTTAGAACCCTGCTACAGGGCTCACAGCTCCCTTCCTATCTTCTTTTTCTCCTCTGTCCAAGTGGAGGAATCTGCTGGGTAGCCCTTGTGGCTGTCTATTTTGTGTGTGGGGCATTTTGTTATTCTCTCACTGAGGAAATGAGACAGACTCCATCCTAATGGATTTAGTTACTAGCCCCACACCTTCTTAACAACCTAGACCCATTGACTAGTCCATGACAGAGAACTCTTCGAGACAGCATCCAGGGCAGAATCAGGCTTTGCCTACCTTATTTTACAGGGTAGAAAGATGAAGACCTCATTTTCCACCTCCTGAACTACCCTTTGCCCAGTTCCTATGTGACTCTGTAGTTTTGAACTTGGAGCTGTCATAAGATGCAAGGTCATCATTCTTCATAGATTCTCACAAAAGTTAGCATATCTTCCTTGGACCAGAGGTCTTGTCTTTTGTTGGTGGCCATTTTCAGTTGTGTGTTACAATCTGCTTTTCCGTCCACCTTCCAGCTGTTTTAGCTCCTCTTCTGTAGCACTGTCCTGGGAAACCCAGGGTTAAAGAAACTCACCCCAGGTCAGCACAGCCTCTGAGCTCCCCATTCCAGTGTATCCTTCCCTGCTCTGAGCCAGGTGCCCTCCCTATTTTGTCCTTGCTCAG
>NW_023046096.1:65191-72691 GCF_011762505.2 Arvicanthis niloticus
GTTAGGGTTAGGGTTAGGGTTAGGGTTAGGGTTAGGGTTAGGGTTAGGGTTAGGGTTAGGGTTAGGGTTAGGGTTAGGGTTAGGGTTAGGGTTAGGGTTAGGGTTAGGGTTAGGGTTAGGGTTAGGGTTAGGGTTAGGGTTAGGGTTAGGGTTAGGGTTAGGGTTAGGGTTAGGGTTAGGGTTAGGGTTAGGGTTAGGGTTAGGGTTAGGGTTAGGGTTAGGGTTAGGGTTAGGGTTAGGGTTAGGGTTAGGGTTAGGGTTAGGGTTAGGGTTAGGGTTAGGGTTAGGGTTAGGGTTAGGGTTAGGGTTAGGGTTAGGGTTAGGGTTAGGGTTAGGGTTAGGGTTAGGGTTAGGGTTAGGGTTAGGGTTAGGGTTAGGGTTAGGGTTAGGGTTAGGGTTAGGGTTAGGGTTAGGGTTAGGGTTAGGGTTAGGGTTAGGGTTAGGGTTAGGGTTAGGGTTAGGGTTAGGGTTAGGGTTAGGGTTAGGGTTAGGGTTAGGGTTAGGGTTAGGGTTAGGGTTAGGGTTAGGGTTAGGGTTAGGGTTAGGGTTAGGGTTAGGGTTAGGGTTAGGGTTAGGGTTAGGGTTAGGGTTAGGGTTAGGGTTAGGGTTAGGGTTAGGGTTAGGGTTAGGGTTAGGGTTAGGGTTAGGGTTAGGGTTAGGGTTAGGGTTAGGGTTAGGGTTAGGGTTAGGGTTAGGGTTAGGGTTAGGGTTAGGGTTAGGGTTAGGGTTAGGGTTAGGGTTAGGGTTAGGGTTAGGGTTAGGGTTAGGGTTAGGGTTAGGGTTAGGGTTAGGGTTAGGGTTAGGGTTAGGGTTAGGGTTAGGGTTAGGGTTAGGGTTAGGGTTAGGGTTAGGGTTAGGGTTAGGGTTAGGGTTAGGGTTAGGGTTAGGGGTTAGGGTTAGGGTTAGGGTTAGGGTTAGGGTTAGGGTTAGGGTTAGGGTTAGGGTTAGGGTTAGGGTTAGGGTTAGGGTTAGGGTTAGGGTTAGGGTTAGGGTTAGGGTTAGGGTTAGGGTTAGGGTTAGGGTTAGGGTTAGGGTTAGGGTTAGGGTTAGGGTTAGGGTTAGGGTTAGGGTTAGGGTTAGGGTTAGGGTTAGGGTTAGGGTTAGGGTTAGGGTTAGGGTTAGGGTTAGGGTTAGGGTTAGGGTTAGGGTTAGGGTTAGGGTTAGGGTTAGGGTTAGGGTTAGGGTTAGGGTTAGGGTTAGGGTTAGGGTTAGGGTTAGGGTTAGGGTTAGGGTTAGGGTTAGGGTTAGGGTTAGGGTTAGGGTTAGGGTTAGGGTTAGGGTTAGGGTTAGGGTTAGGGTTAGGGTTAGGGTTAGGGTTAGGGTTAGGGTTAGGGTTAGGGTTAGGGTTAGGGTTAGGGTTAGGGTTAGGGTTAGGGTTAGGGTTAGGGTTAGGGTTAGGGTTAGGGTTAGGGTTAGGGTTAGGGTTAGGGTTAGGGTTAGGGTTAGGGTTAGGGTTAGGGTTAGGGTTAGGGTTAGGGTTAGGGTTAGGGTTAGGGTTAGGGTTAGGGTTAGGGTTAGGGTTAGGGTTAGGGTTAGGGTTAGGGTTAGGGTTAGGGTTAGGGTTAGGGTTAGGGTTAGGGTTAGGGTTAGGGTTAGGGTTAGGGTTAGGGTTAGGGTTAGGGTTAGGGTTAGGGTTAGGGTTAGGGTTAGGGTTAGGGTTAGGGTTAGGGTTAGGGTTAGGGTTAGGGTTAGGGTTAGGGTTAGGGTTAGGGTTAGGGTTAGGGTTAGGGTTAGGGTTAGGGTTAGGGTTAGGGTTAGGGTTAGGGTTAGGGTTAGGGTTAGGGTTAGGGTTAGGGTTAGGGTTAGGGTTAGGGTTAGGGTTAGGGTTAGGGTTAGGGTTAGGGTTAGGGTTAGGGTTAGGGTTAGGGTTAGGGTTAGGGTTAGGGTTAGGGTTAGGGTTAGGGTTAGGGTTAGGGTTAGGGTTAGGGTTAGGGTTAGGGTTAGGGTTAGGGTTAGGGTTAGGGTTAGGGTTAGGGTTAGGGTTAGGGTTAGGGTTAGGGTTAGGGTTAGGGTTAGGGTTAGGGTTAGGGTTAGGGTTAGGGTTAGGGTTAGGGTTAGGGTTAGGGTTAGGGTTAGGGTTAGGGTTAGGGTTAGGGTTAGGGTTAGGGTTAGGGTTAGGGTTAGGGTTAGGGTTAGGGTTAGGGTTAGGGTTAGGGTTAGGGTTAGGGTTAGGGTTAGGGTTAGGGTTAGGGTTAGGGTTAGGGTTAGGGTTAGGGTTAGGGTTAGGGTTAGGGTTAGGGTTAGGGTTAGGGTTAGGGTTAGGGTTAGGGTTAGGGTTAGGGTTAGGGTTAGGGTTAGGGTTAGGGTTAGGGTTAGGGTTAGGGTTAGGGTTAGGGTTAGGGTTAGGGTTAGGGTTAGGGTTAGGGTTAGGGTTAGGGTTAGGGTTAGGGTTAGGGTTAGGGTTAGGGTTAGGGTTAGGGTTAGGGTTAGGGTTAGGGTTAGGGTTAGGGTTAGGGTTAGGGTTAGGGTTAGGGTTAGGGTTAGGGTTAGGGTTAGGGTTAGGGTTAGGGTTAGGGTTAGGGTTAGGGTTAGGGTTAGGGTTAGGGTTAGGGTTAGGGTTAGGGTTAGGGTTAGGGTTAGGGTTAGGGTTAGGGTTAGGGTTAGGGTTAGGGTTAGGGTTAGGGTTAGGGTTAGGGTTAGGGTTAGGGTTAGGGTTAGGGTTAGGGTTAGGGTTAGGGTTAGGGTTAGGGTTAGGGTTAGGGTTAGGGTTAGGGTTAGGGTTAGGGTTAGGGTTAGGGTTAGGGTTAGGGTTAGGGTTAGGGTTAGGGTTAGGGTTAGGGTTAGGGTTAGGGTTAGGGTTAGGGTTAGGGTTAGGGTTAGGGTTAGGGTTAGGGTTAGGGTTAGGGTTAGGGTTAGGGTTAGGGTTAGGGTTAGGGTTAGGGTTAGGGTTAGGGTTAGGGTTAGGGTTAGGGTTAGGGTTAGGGTTAGGGTTAGGGTTAGGGTTAGGGTTAGGGTTAGGGTTAGGGTTAGGGTTAGGGTTAGGGTTAGGGTTAGGGTTAGGGTTAGGGTTAGGGTTAGGGTTAGGGTTAGGGTTAGGGTTAGGGTTAGGGTTAGGGTTAGGGTTAGGGTTAGGGTTAGGGTTAGGGTTAGGGTTAGGGTTAGGGTTAGGGTTAGGGTTAGGGTTAGGGTTAGGGTTAGGGTTAGGGTTAGGGTTAGGGTTAGGGTTAGGGTTAGGGTTAGGGTTAGGGTTAGGGTTAGGGTTAGGGTTAGGGTTAGGGTTAGGGTTAGGGTTAGGGTTAGGGTTAGGGTTAGGGTTAGGGTTAGGGTTAGGGTTAGGGTTAGGGTTAGGGTTAGGGTTAGGGTTAGGGTTAGGGTTAGGGTTAGGGTTAGGGTTAGGGTTAGGGTTAGGGTTAGGGTTAGGGTTAGGGTTAGGGTTAGGGTTAGGGTTAGGGTTAGGGTTAGGGTTAGGGTTAGGGTTAGGGTTAGGGTTAGGGTTAGGGTTAGGGTTAGGGTTAGGGTTAGGGTTAGGGTTAGGGTTAGGGTTAGGGTTAGGGTTAGGGTTAGGGTTAGGGTTAGGGTTAGGGTTAGGGTTAGGGTTAGGGTTAGGGTTAGGGTTAGGGTTAGGGTTAGGGTTAGGGTTAGGGTTAGGGTTAGGGTTAGGGTTAGGGTTAGGGTTAGGGTTAGGGTTAGGGTTAGGGTTAGGGTTAGGGTTAGGGTTAGGGTTAGGGTTAGGGTTAGGGTTAGGGTTAGGGTTAGGGTTAGGGTTAGGGTTAGGGTTAGGGTTAGGGTTAGGGTTAGGGTTAGGGTTAGGGTTAGGGTTAGGGTTAGGGTTAGGGTTAGGGTTAGGGTTAGGGTTAGGGTTAGGGTTAGGGTTAGGGTTAGGGTTAGGGTTAGGGTTAGGGTTAGGGTTAGGGTTAGGGTTAGGGTTAGGGTTAGGGTTAGGGTTAGGGTTAGGGTTAGGGTTAGGGTTAGGGTTAGGGTTAGGGTTAGGGTTAGGGTTAGGGTTAGGGTTAGGGTTAGGGTTAGGGTTAGGGTTAGGGTTAGGGTTAGGGTTAGGGTTAGGGTTAGGGTTAGGGTTAGGGTTAGGGTTAGGGTTAGGGTTAGGGTTAGGGTTAGGGTTAGGGTTAGGGTTAGGGTTAGGGTTAGGGTTAGGGTTAGGGTTAGGGTTAGGGTTAGGGTTAGGGTTAGGGTTAGGGTTAGGGTTAGGGTTAGGGTTAGGGTTAGGGTTAGGGTTAGGGTTAGGGTTAGGGTTAGGGTTAGGGTTAGGGTTAGGGTTAGGGTTAGGGTTAGGGTTAGGGTTAGGGTTAGGGTTAGGGTTAGGGTTAGGGTTAGGGTTAGGGTTAGGGTTAGGGTTAGGGTTAGGGTTAGGGTTAGGGTTAGGGTTAGGGTTAGGGTTAGGGTTAGGGTTAGGGTTAGGGTTAGGGTTAGGGTTAGGGTTAGGGTTAGGGTTAGGGTTAGGGTTAGGGTTAGGGTTAGGGTTAGGGTTAGGGTTAGGGTTAGGGTTAGGGTTAGGGTTAGGGTTAGGGTTAGGGTTAGGGTTAGGGTTAGGGTTAGGGTTAGGGTTAGGGTTAGGGTTAGGGTTAGGGTTAGGGTTAGGGTTAGGGTTAGGGTTAGGGTTAGGGTTAGGGTTAGGGTTAGGGTTAGGGTTAGGGTTAGGGTTAGGGTTAGGGTTAGGGTTAGGGTTAGGGTTAGGGTTAGGGTTAGGGTTAGGGTTAGGGTTAGGGTTAGGGTTAGGGTTAGGGTTAGGGTTAGGGTTAGGGTTAGGGTTAGGGTTAGGGTTAGGGTTAGGGTTAGGGTTAGGGTTAGGGTTAGGGTTAGGGTTAGGGTTAGGGTTAGGGTTAGGGTTAGGGTTAGGGTTAGGGTTAGGGTTAGGGTTAGGGTTAGGGTTAGGGTTAGGGTTAGGGTTAGGGTTAGGGTTAGGGTTAGGGTTAGGGTTAGGGTTAGGGTTAGGGTTAGGGTTAGGGTTAGGGTTAGGGTTAGGGTTAGGGTTAGGGTTAGGGTTAGGGTTAGGGTTAGGGTTAGGGTTAGGGTTAGGGTTAGGGTTAGGGTTAGGGTTAGGGTTAGGGTTAGGGTTAGGGTTAGGGTTAGGGTTAGGGTTAGGGTTAGGGTTAGGGTTAGGGTTAGGGTTAGGGTTAGGGTTAGGGTTAGGGTTAGGGTTAGGGTTAGGGTTAGGGTTAGGGTTAGGGTTAGGGTTAGGGTTAGGGTTAGGGTTAGGGTTAGGGTTAGGGTTAGGGTTAGGGTTAGGGTTAGGGTTAGGGTTAGGGTTAGGGTTAGGGTTAGGGTTAGGGTTAGGGTTAGGGTTAGGGTTAGGGTTAGGGTTAGGGTTAGGGTTAGGGTTAGGGTTAGGGTTAGGGTTAGGGTTAGGGTTAGGGTTAGGGTTAGGGTTAGGGTTAGGGTTAGGGTTAGGGTTAGGGTTAGGGTTAGGGTTAGGGTTAGGGTTAGGGTTAGGGTTAGGGTTAGGGTTAGGGTTAGGGTTAGGGTTAGGGTTAGGGTTAGGGTTAGGGTTAGGGTTAGGGTTAGGGTTAGGGTTAGGGTTAGGGTTAGGGTTAGGGTTAGGGTTAGGGTTAGGGTTAGGGTTAGGGTTAGGGTTAGGGTTAGGGTTAGGGTTAGGGTTAGGGTTAGGGTTAGGGTTAGGGTTAGGGTTAGGGTTAGGGTTAGGGTTAGGGTTAGGGTTAGGGTTAGGGTTAGGGTTAGGGTTAGGGTTAGGGTTAGGGTTAGGGTTAGGGTTAGGGTTAGGGTTAGGGTTAGGGTTAGGGTTAGGGTTAGGGTTAGGGTTAGGGTTAGGGTTAGGGTTAGGGTTAGGGTTAGGGTTAGGGTTAGGGTTAGGGTTAGGGTTAGGGTTAGGGTTAGGGTTAGGGTTAGGGTTAGGGTTAGGGTTAGGGTTAGGGTTAGGGTTAGGGTTAGGGTTAGGGTTAGGGTTAGGGTTAGGGTTAGGGTTAGGGTTAGGGTTAGGGTTAGGGTTAGGGTTAGGGTTAGGGTTAGGGTTAGGGTTAGGGTTAGGGTTAGGGTTAGGGTTAGGGTTAGGGTTAGGGTTAGGGTTAGGGTTAGGGTTAGGGTTAGGGTTAGGGTTAGGGTTAGGGTTAGGGTTAGGGTTAGGGTTAGGGTTAGGGTTAGGGTTAGGGTTAGGGTTAGGGTTAGGGTTAGGGTTAGGGTTAGGGTTAGGGTTAGGGTTAGGGTTAGGGTTAGGGTTAGGGTTAGGGTTAGGGTTAGGGTTAGGTTAGGGTTAGGGTTAGGGTTAGGGTTAGGGTTAGGGTTAGGGTTAGGGTTAGGGTTAGGGTTAGGGTTAGGGTTAGGGTTAGGGTTAGGGTTAGGGTTAGGGTTAGGGTTAGGGTTAGGGTTAGGGTTAGGGTTAGGGTTAGGGTTAGGGTTAGGGTTAGGGTTAGGGTTAGGGTTAGGGTTAGGGTTAGGGTTAGGGTTAGGGTTAGGGTTAGGGTTAGGGTTAGGGTTAGGGTTAGGGTTAGGGTTAGGGTTAGGGTTAGGGTTAGGGTTAGGGTTAGGGTTAGGGTTAGGGTTAGGGTTAGGGTTAGGGTTAGGGTTAGGGTTAGGGTTAGGGTTAGGGTTAGGGTTAGGGTTAGGGTTAGGGTTAGGGTTAGGGTTAGGGTTAGGGTTAGGGTTAGGGTTAGGGTTAGGGTTAGGGTTAGGGTTAGGGTTAGGGTTAGGGTTAGGGTTAGGGTTAGGGTTAGGGTTAGGGTTAGGGTTAGGGTTAGGGTTAGGGTTAGGGTTAGGGTTAGGGTTAGGGTTAGGGTTAGGGTTAGGGTTAGGGTTAGGGTTAGGGTTAGGGTTAGGGTTAGGGTTAGGGTTAGGGTTAGGGTTAGGGTTAGGGTTAGGGTTAGGGTTAGGGTTAGGGTTAGGGTTAGGGTTAGGGTTAGGGTTAGGGTTAGGGTTAGGGTTAGCGTTAGGTTAGGGTTAGGGTTAGGGTTAGGGTTAGGGTTAGGGTTAGGGTTAGGGTTAGGGTTAGGGTTAGGGTTAGGGTTAGGGTTAGGGTTAGGGTTAGGGTTAGGGTTAGGGTTAGGGTTAGGGTTAGGGTTAGGGTTAGGGTTAGGGTTAGGGTTAGGGTTAGGGTTAGGGTTAGGGTTAGGGTTAGGGTTAGGGTTAGGGTTAGGGTTAGGGTTAGGGTTAGGGTTAGGGTTAGGGTTAGGGTTAGGGTTAGGGTTAGGGTTAGGGTTAGGGTTAGGGTTAGGGTTAGGGTTAGGGTTAGGGTTAGGGTTAGGGTTAGGGTTAGGGTTAGGGTTAGGGTTAGGGTTAGGGTTAGGGTTAGGGTTAGGGTTAGGGTTAGGGTTAGGGTTAGGGTTAGGGTTAGGGTTAGGGTTAGGGTTAGGGTTAGGGTTAGGGTTAGGGTTAGGGTTAGGGTTAGGGTTAGGGTTAGGGTTAGGGGGTTAGGGTTAGGGTTAGGGTTAGGGTTAGGGTTAGGGTTAGGGTTAGGGTTAGGGTTAGGGTTAGGGTTAGGGTTAGGGTTAGGGTTAGGGTTAGGGTTAGGGTTAGGGTTAGGGTTAGGGTTAGGGTTAGGGTTAGGGTTAGGGTTAGGGTTAGGGTTAGGGTTAGGGTTAGGGTTAGGGTTAG
>NW_023046097.1:0-74929 GCF_011762505.2 Arvicanthis niloticus
AGCTTTCAGAGAGAGGAGATTACAGAAGGGCATGTAGAGAGAGAAGAAGACAGAAGGTCATCCAAGTAAGGTGAAAAAAGAAGGGCATCCAGAGAGAGAAGACAGATGGGCATCTAGTTAGAGGAGAGAACCAAAGGGCATCCAGAGAGAGGAGACAACAGAAGGTCATTCCGAGGGGGGAGAAGACAGAAGGGCATACAGGGAGAGGAGAGGACAGAAGTGAATCTGTAGAGAGGAGAGAACTGAAGGGCATCCAGAGAGAAGAAAAGACAGAATGGCATCCAGAGAGAGAAGAAAAAAGAAGGGAATACAGAGAAACATACAGAAGGGCATCCAGAGAAAGGAGAGGACAGAAGGCCATCCAGAGAGAGGAGAGGACAGAAAGGCCTACATAATGAGGAGAGAACAGAAGGGCTTCTAGAGAGTGAAGAACACAGAATTTCATCGAGTGAGAGTAGAGGATAGAAGTGCATCTGGATACAGGATAGAACAGAAGGGCATCCAGAGAGAGGAGAGAACAGAAGAGCTTCCAGAGAGAGGAGAATACAGAAGGGCATTCAGAGATAGGAGAGGACAGAAGGGCATTCAGAGAGCGGGGAAGATAGAAGGGCATCCAGAGAGGAGAAGACAGAAAGTCATCCAGAGAGAGGAGAGAACAAAAGGGCATCCGAAGCGATGAAAGGTCAGGAGAGCCTCCATAAAGGGAAAAAAACAAGAAGGCAACCAGAAAGATAAGAGGACAGAAGGGAATCCAGAGAGAGAAGAGGACAGAAAGGCATCCTACAGAGGAGAGGACAGAAGGGCATACAGAGAGAGGATAGTACAGAAGGGCATACAGAGAGCGGAGAAGACAGAAGGTCATCCAGAGAGAAAAGAAGACAGAAGGGCATCCAGAGAGAGGAGAGAACATAAGGGCATCCAGAGAGATGAGAGTACAGGAGAGCCTCCATAAAGAGAAGAGTACAGAAAGGCAAAGAGATATATTAGAGGACAGAAGGAAATCAAGAGAAAAAAAGAGGACAGAAGGGCATCTAAGAGAGGAGATAACAGAAGGGAATCCAGAGAGATGAGAGAATAGAAGAGCATCCAGAGAGAGGAGAGGACACAAGGGCATCCAGAGATATGGTAGAACCGAAGATCTTCCGGAGGGAGAAGAGAACAGAAGGGCACCCACAGAGATGAGAAAACAGAAGATCATCCAGAGGGATGAGAGTACAGAATAGAATCTAGAGAGAGAATAGAACAGAAGTGCATCCAGACAGATGATGAGACAGAAGCTCATCCAGAGAGAGGAGACAACAGATGGTCATCCATAGTGACAAAAAGACAGAAGGGCATCCAGAGAGAGAAGAGGACAGAAGGGCATCCAGAGAGAGGGGAAGACAGAAGGGCATCCAGAGAGATGAGAGAGAAAGAAAGGCATGTAGAGGGAGGAGAAAACAGAAGGGCAATCATAGATAGGTGAAAACAGAAGGGTATCAAGAGAAAAAAGAAGACAAAAGGACATCCAGAGAGATGACTGTACAGAAGGGCATCCGGAGAGTGGGGAGATCAGAAGGGCATCCAGAAAGAGGACAAGACAGAAGGGCATCCAGAGAGAGGAGAGGACAGAAGGGCATTAAGAGAGAGGAAAGAACAGAAGGGCATCCAGAGAGAGGAGAAGACAGAAGGCATCTGGATAGAGGAGAGAACAGAAGGTCATCCACAGAGAGGAGACTACAGACAGTCATCAAGAGAGACAAAAAACAGAAGGACATCTAGAGAAAGGAGAGAACAGAAGGGCTTCCAGAGAGATGAGAGGACAGAAGTGAATCTAGGGAGAGGAGAGAACAAAAAGGCATGTACAGAGAGGAGAACACAGAAGGGCATCCATATAGAGGGGAAAACAGGACATGCAGAGAGAGAAGACAGAAGGGAATCTGGAGTGAGGAGAGAACAGAAAGGCATCCAGAGAGAGTAGAAGACAAGAGGGCATCCAGAGAAAGTAGAAGACAGAAGAGTATCCAGGGAGAGGAGGGGACACAAGGGCATCCAGAGAGATGAGAGAAGAGAAGATTTCCAGAGAGAGGAGTAATCAGAAGGGCATCCACAGAAATGAGCGATCAGAAGATCATCCAGAAACAGAAGGGAACAGAAGGGCATCCTGAGGGATGAGAGGACAGAAGAGAATCTAGAGATATGAGAGAACAGAAGAGCATCCATAGAGAGAAGAGAACAGAGTGTCATCCAGAGAGATGAGAGGAATGAAGCGAATCTAGATGGCTGAGAGAACAGAAGAGCATGTAGAGAGAGGAGAAGACAGGAGGGCATCCATAGAGAGGGAAAAACAGAAGGGCATCCAGAGAGAGGAGAAGAGAGAAGGGCATCCAGAGAGATGAGATAACAGAAGAACATCTGGAGAGAGGAGAGTTCACAAAGGCATCAAGAGAGAGTGGAAGACAGAATGACATCCAGAGAGAGGAAAGGACAGAAGAGCATCCAGAGGGAGACAAGAACAGAAAGGCATCCAGAAAGAGGACAAGAGAGAAGAGCATCCGGAAAAAGTAGAGAACAGAAGAGCATCCAGAGAGAGGAGCAGAAAAAAGGTCATGCAGTCAGTGGAGAGAGGAGAAGCGCCTCAAGAGAGAGGAGCAGGAAGAAGGTCAATCTGATAGAGGAGAGAACAGAAGGGCATCCACAGAGAGGAGAAGACAGAAAGGCATCGAGAGAAAGGAGAGAACAGAAGGGCATCCAGATGAGAAGGGAACAGAAGAGCATACAGAGAGAGGAGCAGAAAGAAGGTCATGCAGTCAGCAGAGAAAACAGAAGGGCATTCAAAGAGAGGAGAAGACAGAAGGACATCAAGTGAAAGGAGAGGACAGAAAAGCATACAGAGAGAGGAGAAGACAGAAAAACATACAGAAGAGGATAGAACACAAGGGTATCTAGAGAGTGGAGGAAACAGAAGATCATCTAGAATGAGAAGAAAACAGAGGGGCATCCATAGAAGGGAGAAGACAGAGGGCATCCAGAGAGAGGAGAGAACAGAAGGTCATTCAGAAAGATGTGAGAACAGGAGAGCATCCATAAAGAGAAGAGAACAGAAGGGTAAACAGAGATATGAGTATGCAAAAGGGAATCCAGAGAGAGGAGATATTAGAAGGGCATCCAGAGACAGGAGAAGACAGAAGAATATCCGGAGAGAGGATAGTACAGAGAACATCTAGAGACAGGAGAAGACATAAAGGCATCGAGAGAAAGGATATAACAGAAGGGCATCCAGAGAGAAGAGAGTAAATAAGGGCGTCCAGAGAGATCAGAGAACAGAAGGGTATCCAGAGAGAGGAGAAGAAAGAAGGGCATCTGGAGAAAAGAGAAAACAGAAGGGCATCCAGAGAGATGAGAGTACAGGAGAGCATCTATAGTGAGAAAGAACAGAAGGGCAACCAGAGAGAGGAGAGGACAGAAGGGAATCCAGAGAGAGGAAAGGACATAATGGCCTCCAGAGAGAAGAGAGAACAGAAGGGCATCCAGAGCATGGAGAAGACAGAAGGGCATCTAGAGAGAGGAGAGAACAGAAGCGCATCCAGAGAGAGGAGACAACAGAAGGTCATCCAGAGAGAGGAGGGTACAGAAGGGCATCCTGAGGGATGAGAGAACAGAAGGGCATGTAGAGAGAGGAGAAGACAGAAGGGCCTCCATAGAGAGGTGAAAACAGAAGGGCATCCAGAGAGTGGAGAGGACAGAAAAGCATCCAGAGAGAGGAATGAACAGAAGAGCATCAATAGAGAGGAGAAGAAAGAAGGGCATCCGGATAGAGGAGAGAACAGAATGTCATCCAGAGAGAAGAGACAACAGAAGGTCATCCAGAGAGAAGAAAAGAGAGAAGAATATGCATAGAGAGGGAGGACAGTAGGATATCTGAAGAGAGGAGAGAACAGAAGGGCATCCGGAGAAAGGGTGTACAGAAGGGCATCCTGAGACTGGAGAGAACTTAAAATCATCCAGAGAGAGGAGAGAATAGAAACACATCAATAGATAGGAGCAGAAAGAAGGTCATCTAGACAGAGGAGAGAACAGAAGGGCATACATAGAGAGGAGAAGACAGAAGGGCATCGAGAGAGAGGAGAGGACAGAAGGGCATCCAGACAGAGGAGAGAACAGAAGAGCATCCAGAGAGAGGAGCAGAAAGAAGGTTATGCAGTCAGAGGAGAGAACAGAAGGGCATTCACAGAGAGGAGAAGACAGAAGGGCATCGAGTGAGAGGAGAGAACAGAATGGCATACAGAAAGGAGAAGACAGAAAAACATCCAGAAGAGGATAGAAAAGAAGGGCATCCAGAGAGAGGAGAAAACAAAATATCATCCAGAGAGAGAAGAGAACAGAAGGACAACCATAGAGAGGAGAAGACAGAGGACATTCAGAAAGAGGAGAGAACAGAAGGGCATCCAGAGAAATGAGAAGACAGAAGGGCATCCAGAGAGAGGAGGGGACAGAAGGGCCTACATAGAGAGGAGAGAACAGAAGGGCATCCAGATAGTGGAGAAAACAGAAGGGCATCCAGAGAGATGAGAGGATAGATGTGCATCTGGATAGAGGATAGAAAGAAAGGACAGAAGGGCATCCAGAGAGGGGAGAAGACAGAAGGGCATTGAGAGAGGAGAAGACAGATATCCATCAAAAGAGGGGCGAGAACAGAAGGGCACCGGAGTGATGAGAGTACAGGAGAGCCTCCATAGATATAACAGAACCGAAAGGTAACCAGAGAGATTAGAGGACAGAAGAAAATCCAGAGAGAGAAGAGGACAGAAGGGCATCCAGAGAGAGGAGAGGACAGAACGGCATCCAGAGCGGGGAGAAGACAGAAGGGCATCCAGAAAGAGGAGAGAACATAAGTGCACCCTGAGAGAGGAGAAGACAGATCATCCAGAGAAAGGAGATTACAGAAGGGTATCCAGAGAGAAGAGAAATGAAGGGCATCCAGAGAGAGAAGAAGACAGAAGGGCATCCAGATGGAGGAGAGGACAGAAGGGCATCCAGAGAGAGGAGAGAACAGAAGGGCATCCAGAGAGAGTAGTGACACAAAAACATCCGGAAACAAGAGAGGAAAGAAGGGCATCCAGAGAGGGGAGAGGACAAAAGGGCATACAGAGAGATGACAGAACAGAAGATCTTCCAGAGAGAGGAGAGAACAGAACAGCATCCACAGAGATGAGGGAACACAAGAACATCCAGAGAGAGAAGGGAACAGAAGGGCATCCAGAGGGATGTGAGGACAGAATAGAATCTAGATAGAGAAATGATGAGACAGAAGGGCATCCAGAGAGAGGAGAGGATAGAAGGGCATCCAGAGAGAGGAAAGAACAGAAGGGCATCTAGAGAGAGGAGAAGACAAAATGCATCTGGATAGAGGAGAGAAAAGAAAGTCATCTAGAGAGAGGAGACAAAAGAAGGTTATCCATAGAGACGAAAAGACAGAAGGGCATCCAGAGAGAGGAGAGAACAGAAGGACATCCAGAGAGATGAGAGTACAGGAGAGCCTCCATAGAGAGAAGAAAACAGAAAGACAAAGAGAGATATTAGAGGACAGAAGGGAATCCAGAGAGAGAAGAGGACAGAAGGGCATCCAAGAGAGGAGAAGACAGAAGGGCATC
The DNA here is from genome assembly GCF_011762505.2 of Arvicanthis niloticus. NCBI lineage: Eukaryota > Metazoa > Chordata > Mammalia > Rodentia > Muridae > Arvicanthis > Arvicanthis niloticus. The sequence goes on from NW_023046097.1 coordinate 5,634, forward strand.
CAGAGTGGGGAGAAGACAGAAGGGCATCCAGAGAGAGGAGAGAACATAAGTGCATCCAGAGAGAGGAGAAGACAGAAGGCATCCTGAGAGAGGAGATTATAGAATGAATCCAGGGAGAAGAGAAAAGAAGAGTATCCAGTGAGAGGAGAGAACAGAAGGGCATCCAGAGAGAGGAGAGAACACGAGAGCATCCAGAGAGATGACAGAACAGAAGATCTTCCAGAGAAAGGAGAGAACAGAACAGCATCCACATAGATGAGGAAAGAAAAGATTATCCAGAGAGAGAACCGAACAGAAGTGCATCCAGAGGGATGAGAGGACAGAATAGAATCTAGAGAGAGGAGACAACAGAAGGGCATCCAGAGAGATAATGAGACAGAAAGACATCCAGAGACAGGAGAGAACAGAAGGGCATCCAGAAAAAGGAGAGAACAGAAGGGCATCCAGAGAGAGGAGAGGACACGAGAGCATCCAGAGAGATGACAGAACAGAAGATCTTCCAGAGAGAGGAGAGAACAGAACAGGAACCACATAGATGAGGGAAGAAAAGATCATCCAGAGAGAGAATGGAACAGAAGTGCATCCAGAGGGATGAGAGGACAGAATAGAATCTAGAGAGAGGAGACAACAGAAAGGCATCCAGAGAGATAATGAGACAGAAAGACATCCAGAGACAGGAGAGAACAGAAGGGCATCCAGAAAAAGGAGAGAACAGAAGGGCTTCCAGAGAGAGGAGAGAGCAGAAGGGCATCCAGACAGAGAAGACAGAAGGGCATCCGGAGGGAGGAGAGAACAGAAAAGCATCCAGAAAAAGGAGGGAACAGAAGAACTTACAGAGAGAGGAGAGAGCAGAAGGGCATTCAGAAAGAGGAGAGAACAGAAGGGCATCCAGAGAGAGGATAAGACAGAAGGGAATACAGAGAGAGGAGAGAACAGAAGGGTATCCAGAGAGAGGAGGGAGCACACTAGCATCCAGAGAGAGGAGAAGAGAGTAGGTCATCCTGAGAGAGGAGTAGACAGAAGGCCATCCAGAGAGAAGAGAGGACAGAATGGCATCAAATGAGACGAGAGAAAAGAAGGGCATCTGGTGAGAGGAGAAGATAGAAGGGTATCCAGAGTGAGGAGAATATTGTTGGGCATCCAGAGAGAGGAGAAGACAGAAGGGCATCCAGAGAGAGGAGAGGACAGAAGGGCATAGGGAGAGAGGAGAAGACAGAAGGGCATATAGAGAGAGGAGAGGAAAGAAGGGCATCCAGAGAGAGGAGAGCAAAGAAGGGCATCCAGAGAGATGAGAGAACAGAAAGGCATCCAGAGAGAATTGAGGACAGAAGGGTAACTAAAGAGAGGAGAGAAGAGAAGCGCATCTAGAGAGATGAGAGCACAGAAGGGCATCCAGTGAGAGAAGAGGACAGAAGGGCATGCAGAGAGAGGAGAGTGAAGAAGGGCATCTAGTGAGATGTTAGGAAAGAAGGGATCTAGAGAGAGTAGAGAACAGAAACCCATACAGGGAGAGGAGAAGACAGAAGGGAATCTAGATAGAGGAGAGAACACAAGTGCATCCAGAGAAGGTGGAGACAGAAGCGAGTCCAGAGAGAGGAGTGTACAGAAGGACATTCGGAGAGAGGAGAAGACTGAAGGGCATCCAGAGAGAGGAGAGAACAGAAGGGCATCCAGAGAGAGGAGAAGACAGAAGGGCATCCAGAGATATGAGAGAACAGAGAGGCATCCAGAGAGAATAGAGGACAGAAGGGCATCTAGAGAGATTAGAGAACAGAATGGTGTCCAGAGAGAGGAGAGTAAAGAAGGGCATCCAGAAAGAGGAGAGAACAGATGGGCATCCAGATGGATGAGAATACAGAAGGGCATCCAGAGAGAGGAGAGGAAATATGGGCATCGAAAGAGAGGAGAGAACAGAAGGGCATCCAGGGAGAGGAGAGAACAGACGAGAATCCCGTAAAAGGAGAGAACAGAAGAGCATCCACAGAGAGCAACAGACTGAAGGACATCCAGATAGGGAAGAGGACAGAAGGACATCCGGAGTGAGGAAAAGACGGAAGGGCATCCAGAGAGAATAGAGGACAGAAGGGGATAAAGTGAGAGGAAAAAACAGAAGGGCATCCAGAGAGAAAAGAAGACAGAAGGGATTCTAGAGTGAGGAGAGTATTGTAGGGCATCCAGAGAGAGGAGAAGACATAAGGGCATCGGAAGAGAGGAGAAAACAGAAGGGCATCCTGAGATAGGAGAGAACAGAAGGGCATCAAGAAAGAGGAGAAGCTAGAAATGCATACAGAGAGAGAAGAGAACAGAAGGACATCCAGAAAGAGGAGAGAACAGAAGGGCATCCAGAAACAGGAGAAGACAGAAGGGAATCCACAGAGAGGAGAGAACCAAAGAGCATCCAGAGAGAGAAGAGGGCACAAGGACATCCAGAGAGAGGAGAGAACAGAAGGGCATCAAGAGAAAGGAGAGAACAGAAGGGTATCCATAGAGAGGAGAGGAAAAAAGGGCATCCAGAGAGAGGAGAGAACAAAAGGGCATCCAGAGAAAGGAAAAGACAGAAGGGAATCCAGAGAGACGAGAGGACATAAGGACATCCCCAGAGAAGAGAGACCAGAAGCACATCCAGAGAGATGATAGAACATTAGAGAATCCAGAAAGAGGAGAGAACTGAAGCCCATCCAGATAGAGCAGAAGACTGAAGGACATCCAGAGAGAGAAGAGGACTGAAGGGGATCTGGAGAGAGAAGAAGACAGAAGGGCATCCAGAGAGATGAGAGAACAGAAGCGCATTCAGAGAGATGAGAGAACAGGAGAGAACCCAGAAAGAGGAACGAACAGAAGTCCATCCAGAGAGAGCAGAAGATTGAAGGACATCCAGAGAAAGAAGAGTACTGAAGGCCATCCGGAGAGAAGAGAAGACAGAAGGGCATCCAGAGAGAGAAGAGGACAGAATGGCATCCAGTGAGATGAGAGAACAGAAGGGCATCTGGTGAGAGGAGAAGACAGAAGGGTATCCAGTGTGAGGAGAAAAGTGTCGGGCATCCAGAGAGAAGAGAAGAAAGAAGAGCAAAGGGAGAGAGGAGAAGACAGAAAGGCATCCAGAGAGGAAAGGAGAGAAGGGGATCCAGAGAGAGAAGAGCACAGAAAAGCATCCAGTGAGCCGAGAGAACATAGAGGTATCCAGAGAGAATAGAGAACAGAAGGGCATGTAGAGAGAGGAAAGAAGTGAATGTATTACAGCGAGAGGAGAAGACAAAAAGGGAATTTAGAGAGAGGAGAGAAAAGAAGGGCATCCAGAGAGAGGAGAGGACAGAAGGGCATCCAGAGAGAGGAGTGGACAGAAGGGCATCCAGAGAGAGGAGAGAGAAGAAGGGCATCCATGGGGAGGAGAGGTCAGAAGTGCATCCAGAGAGAGGAGAGAACAGAAAGCCATCCAGAGAGAGGAAAAGACAGAAACACATCCACAGAGAGGGGAGAACTTAAGGTTATCCAGATAGCAGAGAAGACAGAAGGGCATCCTGGGAGAGTAGAGAATAGAACGGTTTCCAGAGAGTGTAGAAGACAGAAGAACATCCAGAGAGAGGAGAGAACATAAGGGCATCCAGAGACAATAGAGGACAGAAGTGCATGTAGAGAGAGCAGAGAACAGAAGGGTATTCAGAAAGAGGAGAAGAAAGAAAGGCCTCGGTAGATAGGATAAGACAGAAGTGCATCCAGAGAGAGGAGAGGACAGAATGTCTTTCAAGATAGAAGAGAGAAAAGAAGGGCATCCAAAGAGAGGAGAGAACAGAAGGGCATCAAGAGAGAGAATAGAACAGAAGGCCAACCAGAGAAAGGAGAAGACAGAAGGGCATCCAGAGAGAGGAGAGGACAGAAGGACATCCCGAGAGAAGAAAGTACAGAAGCACATCCAGAGAGATGAGAGAACAGGAGAGAATCCAGAAAGAGGAGAGAATAGAAGCCCATCCAGAGAGAGCGGAAGACTGATGGACATCTAGAGAGAGAAGAGGACTGAAGGGCATCCGTAGAGAGGAGAAGACAGAAGGACATCCAGAGAGAGGAGAGGACAGAATGGCATCCAGTGAGACAAGAGAACAGAAGGGCATCTGGTGAGACGAGAAGACAGAAGACTATCCAGAGTGAAGAGAAAATTGTTGGGCATCAAGAGAGAGAAGACAGAAGGGCATAGGGAGAGAGTAGAAGACAGATGGGCATCCAGAGAGAGGAGAGGACAGAAGGGCATCCAGAGAGATGACAGAACAAAAATGCATCCAGAGAGAATTGAGGACAGAAGGGCAACTGGAGAGAGGAGAGAAGAGAAGGACATCTAGAGAGATGAGAGGACAGAAGGGCATCCAGAGAGAGGAGAGTGAAGAAGGCCATCCAGTTAGAGGAGAGAACAGAAGGGATCATGAGAGAGTAGAGAACAAAAAGACATCCAGAGAGAGGAGATGACAGAAGGGCATCTAGAGAGAGGATAGAACAGAATGGCATCCAGAGCGAGTAGAGATCAGAAGGATATCCATGGAGAGAGAGGTCAGAAGGGCATCCAGAGAGAGAAGAGAACAGAAGGTCATCCATAGTGAGGAGAAGACAGAAACGCATACACAGAGAGGAGAGAACATAATGGCATCCAGAGAGCAGAGAATACAGAAAGGCATCCAGAGAGAAGAGAGAACAGAAGCACATCCAGAGATATGAGAGAACAGGAGAGAACTCAGAAAGAGGAGCGAACAGAAGCCCACCCAGAGAGAACAGAAGACTGAAGGACATCCAGAGAGAGAAGAGGACTGAAGAACGTCCGGAGAGAGGAGAACACAGAAGGGCATCTAGAGAGAGGAGAAGACAGAAGGGCATCCAGAGAGAGGAGTGAACAGAAGGGCACCAAGAAAGAGGAGAGAAAAGAAGGGTATCCAGAGAAGGAGAAGACATAAGCAAATCCAGGGATAGTAGCAAAGAGAAGGGCATTCGGAGAGAGGGGAACACAGAAGGTCATCCAGAAAGAGGAGATGACAGAAGGGCATTGAGATACAAGAGGAGAAATATAGGGAATCCAGAGAGAGGAGAGAGCAGAAGGACATCCAGAGAGAGAGAGAAGAGGACACATGGGCATCCAGAGAGAGTAGAAAACAAAAGGGCATCAAGAGAGAGGAGAGAACAGAAGAATATCCATAGAGAGGAGAGGACAAAAGGGCATCAAGAGAGAGGATAGAACAGAAGGGCATCCAGAGAAAGAAGAAGACAGAAGGGCATTCACAGAGAGGAGACGACATAAGGACATTCTGAGAGAAGAAAGAGTATAAGATAAAAGAAAAGATAAAAAAGATAAAAAAAAGATAAAGTATAAGATAAAAGAAAATCCAGAGAGAGGAGAGAACAGAGGGCATCAAGAGAGAGGAGAGAGCAGAAGGGCATCCAGACAGAGAGGAGGACACAAGGGCATCCAGAAAGAGGAGAGAACAGACGGGCATTCGGAGAGAGGGGAGTGAAGAAGGGAATCCAGAGAGAGGAGAGGACAGAATGGATCCAGAGAGAGGAGATTACAGAAAGCCATCAAGAGAGAGGAGAAGGCAGAAAGGCATCCATGGAGAGGAGAGCACAAAAGAGCATCCAGAGATAGGAGAGAACAGAAGGGCATCCAGAGAGAGGAGAGAACAGAAGGGCATCCAGAGAGAGGAGAAGACAGAAACACATCCACAGAGAGGGGAGAACATAAGGGCATTCAGAGAGAGGAGCAAGCAGAAGGGCATCCAGAGAGAGAAGAAGGCAGTAGGGCATCCGGAGAAAGGAGAGAACAGAAGGGCATACAGCGAGAGGAGAGAGCCAAAGGGCATCCAGAGAAAAAAGAAAACAGTAGGGCATCCGGAGCGAGGAGAGAACAGAAGGGCATCTAGAGAGAGGAGAGAGCAGAAGGGCATCCAGATAGAGGAGAAGACAGAAGGGCATCCGGAGAGAGTAGAGAACAGAACAGCATCCAGAGAGAGGAGAAGACAGAAGAGAAGCCAGAGAGCCATGTGAACAGAAGGGCATAGGGAGAGAGGAGAAGACAGAAGGGCATCCAGAGAGAAGAGAGGACAGAAGGGCTTCCAGAGGGAGGAGAAGACAGAAGGGCATCCAGAAAGAAGAGAGAGAAGAAGGGAATCCCGAGAGAGGAGAGAACAAAGGGATTCCAGGGAGAGGAGAAGACATAAGGACATCCAGAGAAAGGAGAGGACAAAAGGGCATCCAGAGAGAGGAGAAGTCAGAAGGGCATCCGGAGAGAGGAGAGAACAGAAGAGCATCCAGAGAAAGGAGGGTGCTATACGGCATCTGGAGAGGAGAGAAGACAGAAGGGCATCCAGAGAGCAGAGAGAACAGAAGGGCATCCAGAGAGAGAAGTCAGAAACACACCCACAAAGAGGGGAGAAGAGAAGGGCATTCAGACAGCAGAGAAAACAGAAGGGCATCCAGTGAGAGTAGAGAATAAAACAGTATCCAGGGAGCAGAGAATACAGAAGAACACCCAGTGACAGGAGAGAACATAATGGCATCCAGAGAGAGGAGAGAGCAGAAGGGCATCCAGAGAGAGAAGAAGACAGTAGGGCATCCGGAGAGAGGAGAGAACAGAACGGCATCCAGAGAGAGGAGAACTCAGAAGGGAAGCCAGAGAGACGAGAGAACAGAAGGGCATGATATGCCTCATGAGTCTCAGCTTCCCTCCTCGTCTGATTCTCCTCATATTTATCCTGATTTGTCAGCTTTGGATTCCTCAACCCCAGTCTCGCCTGTGCGCCCTTGTCATAGTTCTGTTTCCACTGCTCCTTTGCCCACAAAGTATGTGCCTTTAGCCACTGGCAACCCTTACATCTCTCATTCTCAAACTTCCTACTGTAATCCTGTTCTTCGGAAGCCCCCGCCTCTATGCTCGCCTTCCCCAGCCTCTTGGAGTTCCTGCCACCCCCACCTCCATCTCCCTCCACTGCTGCGGCTGATACACTGCACTTGCCCCCTTCCCGCCCGACTTGCTTTGTCTCTGCCCCCGCCCTTCCAGCTGCAGCCAGCACTTCTGAATCAGAGCCTTTGGATTCTGGAAAGAACAGAAGGGTATCCACAGAGAGGAGAGGACAAAAGGGTATACAAAGAGAGGATAGAACAGAAGGGCATCCAGAGAAAGGAGAAGACAGAAGGGCATTCAGAGAGGAGAGGACATAAGGACATCCTGAGAGAAAAGAGAACAGAAACACATTCAGAGAGATGATAGAACATTAGAGAATCCAGAAAGAGGAGAGAACATAAGAGCATATAGAGAGAATAGAGGACAGAAGGGCATGTAGAGAGAGCAGAGAACCAAAGGGTATCCAGAAAGAAGAGAAGACAGAAGGGCATCGCGAGATAGGAGTAGACAGAAGGGCATCCAGATCGAGGAGAGGACAGTATGGCCTCCAGAGAGAAGAGAGAAAAGAATGGCATCCAGAGAGAGGAGAGGGCAGAAAGGCCTCCACAGAAAAGAATAAAGAAGGCCATAAAGAGAGGAGAAGACAGAAAGGCATATAGATAGAGGAGAGAACAGAAGGGCATCTAGATAGAGGAGAGAACAGAAGGGTATCTAGAGAGAGGAGAGAACAGAAGGGTATCCAGAGATCAGAGTAGATAGAAGGGCTTCCAGAGAGAGGGGCGAACAGAAGGGCATCCGGAAAGAGGAAAAGAGAGAAGGAATCTAGATGGAGAAGAGCACAGATGGCCTTCCTGAGAGAGGAGAGGACAGAAGGGCATCGAGGGAGAGAAGAGAACAGAAGGTCATCCAGAGAGAGGAGAAGACAGAAGGGAATCCAGAGAGAGGAGAGAACAATAGGGCATCCAGAGAAAAAAGAGGACACAAGGGCATCCAGACAGAGGAGAGAAAAGAAGGGCATCCAGAGAGAGGATAGAATAGAAGGATATCTAGAGAGAGGAGAGGACAAAAGGGCATTCAGAGAGAGGAGAGAAGAGAACAGCAACCAGAGAATTTAGAAGACAGAAGGGCATACAGAGAGAGTCTTGGACAGAAGGAAATCCCTAGAGAAGAGAGAACAGAAGCACATCTGAAGAGATGAGGGTACAGGAGAGAATCCAGAAAGAGGAGAGAACAGAAGCTCATCCAGAGAGAGCAGAAGAGTGAAGGACATCCAGACAGAGAACAGGATTGAAGGGCATTGGGAGAGACGAGAGAACAGAAGGGAATAGGGATAGAGGAGAAGACAGAAGGGCATTTAGGGAGAGCAGAGAACAGAAGGGCATCCAGAAAGAGGAGAAGACAGAAGGGCATCGGGAGATAGGAGAAGACAGAAGGGCATCCAGAAAGAGGAGAGGACAGAATTTCCTCCACAGAGAAGAGAGAGCAGAAGGGCATCCAGAGAGAGGAGAGGAAAAAGGGCATACACATAAAATAGTACAGAAGGCCATACAGAGAGAGGAGAAGACACAAGGGCATCTAGATAGAGGAGAGAACAGAAGGCCATCCAGAAAAAGGACAGAACATAAGGGCTTACAGAGAAGGAGAAGACAGAAGTGAATCCAGAGAGAGGAGAGAACAGAAGGGCATTTGGAGAGTGGAGAGAACAGAAGGGCATCAGGAGAGAGGAGAAGACAGAAGATCATCCAGAGAGAGGAGATGACAAAAGGGCATCCAGAGAGAGGAGAAGAAAAATAGGGAATCCAGAGAGAGGAGAAGAAAGAAGGGCACACAGAGAGAGGAGAAAACAGAAGGGCATGCAGTCAGAGGAGAGTGCAGAAGGACATCTAGAGAGAGGAAAAGACAGAAGGGCATCCGGAGAAAGGAGAGAACAGAAGGGCATCCAGAAAGAGGAGAGAACAGAAGGGCATCAAGAGAAAGGAGAAGACAGAAGGATATCCAGAGACAGGAGAGAACAGAAGGGCAACCAGAGAGAGGAGAGGGCAAAAGGGCAACCAGAGAGAGGAGAAGACAGAAGGGATGTTTCAGTTTTGAACTATGGAAAAGCACACCCCTGTTGTGTACATTGGTGGACAGCTGGGAGGAACTCTCTGTGGTGGACAGTGGGAAGGACATCTCTGTGGTGGACAGTGAAGAGGAGCACTCTGTGTTGGATAGTTGGGATCCCTGTGGGAAGTATTTGCCTGGAATGGAGAGTGCAGTGGACATCTCTGCAATGGACAGTGGTAAGAACGTTTCTGTTATGCACAGAACAATGTCCCTGTGGTGCACAGTAGAAAGGATGTTCCTGTGGTGAACAGTGGGAAGGATTTCCCACTGGTGGACATTGGTGAGGATGACCCTGTGGTAAATAGTGGTAAGGATGTCCCTGTGGTGGACAGCAGGAAGAACATTTCTGTGGTGGACAGTGGGTAGGATATCCCTGTGATGGAAAGTGGGGAAGTAGTCACTGAGGTGGTCAATGGGAAGGACATCCCTGTGGTATAGAGTGGTGAGTACTTCACTGTAGTGCACACTGAGGAGGACATGCTGTGGATTACACTGTGGAGGACATCCGTTTGGTGGACTATGGGGAGGATCTCCTTGTGGAGGATGGTTGCGAGGACTTCCCTGTGGTGGACAGTGGGGTGGATGTCAATGTAGTCGACAGATGGAAAGACGTCCCTGTGGTGGACAGTGGGAAGGACATTTCTTTATTTTACAGTGGGAAGTACATCCATGTTGTGGACAATGGGGAGGACCTCCCTGTGGTATATAGTAGGAAGGATGTCCCTGTAGTGGACCTTGGTGAGGACACCCCTGTGTTGGACTGTGTGGAAAACATCCCTATGGTGGAAAGTGGGGAGGACGTCCCTTTGGTTAACACTGGGGAATAAGTCCCTGTGGTAGACAGTTGGAAGGATGTCTTTCTGGTGGACAGTGGGAAGGACCCACTGTGGTGGATAGTTGGAAGGACGTCCCTGCTGTAAACAGTGGAGAGGACTTTCCTTAGGTGGACAGTGGGGAGTACGTCCCTGTAGTGGAGAGTGGTCAGGATGTCTTGTGGTGGACAGTGGTGATGACATTTCTCTGGGGCAAAGGAGAATGTCCCTTTGGTAGACATTGGGAATGATGTCCCTGTCGTGGATTGTGCGGAGAACATCTCTGGGGTAGACAGTGGTGAGGACATCATGGTGTGCACTGGAAGATGTTCCTGTGGTGCACAAGGGTGAAGACATCCCTGTTGTGCATGGGAGGATGTCCTTGTTGTGCACAGTGGGGAGGATGTTCTTGTGGTGAACAGTGAGAAGGACATCATTGTGGTGGAGAGCTGGGAGGAACTCTCTGTGGTGGACAGTGGAAAGGACGTCCCTGTTGTGGACAGTGGAAAGGACTTCTCTTTAGTGGACTTTGGGGAATATGTTCGTTTGGTAGACAATGGGGAGGATGTCCTTTGGTGGAGAGTGTTGAGCAAGTTTCTCTGGTGCAAAGGAGAACGTCCTTTGGTGGACATTGGATATGATGTTCCTGCCTTGGAGTGTGCAGAGGACATCCCTGGGGTAAACTGTGGTGAGGACATTCCTGGTGTGCAAAGGCAGACGTTCCTGTGGTGCACAAGGGTGAGGACATCACTGTTGTGCACAGGAGGATGTCCATGTGGTGCACAGTGGGGAGGATGTTCTTGTGGGGAACAGTGAGAAGGATGTTCCTGTTTTGGACAACTGGGAGGACCTCTCTATGGTTGACAGTAGAAAGGACCTCCCTGTGATGGCTAGTGGGTAGGACGTCCATATGGTGGACAGTGGGGAGGACATCCCTGTTTTGGACAGTGGGGATGACTTTACTGTTGTGGACAGTTGGATGGACGTTAATGTGATGGACAGCTGGGAGGACCTCTCTTTGGTTGACAGTGAAAAAGATGTCCAGTGATGGACAATGATAAGGAGTGTGTTGGACAGCACAGAAGACAGCCTTGTAGACTGTAGTAAGAACTTGTAGTAAGAACAAAGTTCCTGTGGTGCACAAGAGAATGTCTCTTTGGTGGACAGTGAGAAGGGTGTCCTTGTAGTCGGGAGTTCAGAGGACATCTCTGGGGAGTACAGTGGTCAGAACCTCCCTGTTGTGCACAGGAGGATGTCCCTGAGATGTACAGTAGGGAGGACATCACTGTGGTGGACAGGCAGAAGAATGTTCCTGTTTTGGACAGTGGGGAGGACCTCCCTGTAGTGGACAATGTCTAGAATGTCCCTGTGGTTTACAATGTGGAGCATATTCATGTTGTGGACAGTGGTGAGGACATCCCTGTAGTGGACATTGGAGTGACAACCATGTTGTGTACAGTGGTAAGGATGTCCTTGTGGTACACAGGAGGATGTCCCTGTGGTGGATAATGAGAAGGACATCTCTATGGAGGACAGTTGAAAGGACGTCCCTGTGATTTACAGTTGGGAGGACCTCCCTGTGGTGGACAGTGTAGAGGACAGTGGTATATACATGTTTATTGTAATCAGTGGCGAGGACGTCAATCTGGTAGACAGTGGAAAAGACATCCTTGTGGTGGACAGTAGAGAGGACTACCCTGTGGTGGACAGTGGGAAGGAGGTTCCTGTGGTGGACAATGGAAAGGACATATAAGTTGTGGACAGTGGGAAGGACATCCCTGTTGTGGACATTGGGATAGACATCTTTGTGGTGGACAGTGGGAAGGGTGTGCCTCTGTTGGAAAGTGGGGAGGACCTACTTGTGATGGACAGTGTGAAGGAGATCCCTGTTATGATCTGAGTGAAGTGGACAGTCTTAAGGATGTCGTCTTGGTGGACAGCGGGGAGGATTTTTCTAGTTTGAATTGTGGGAAGGATATCACTGTTGTAGACAGTGGGCAGCAAATCCAAGTGGTGGACGGTGGGGAGTATTTCCCTGTGATGGACAGTGGGGAAGATATTACTGCGGTGCACTGGAGAATATCCCTGTGGTGCATAGTTGGAAGGATGTCCATATGGTGGAGAGTGCGGAGGACATATCTGTTGAGGACAGTGGTTAGGACATCGCTGTTGTGCACAGGGGGATGTCCCTGTGTTGCACAGTGGGGAGGATGTCCCTGTTGTTTTCAATGGGAAGGATTCGCTGTGTTTGATAGTTGGGAGGACATCTGTGTTTTGGACAGTTAGGAGGATGTCCCTGTGTTGGAGTGTTGAGAGGATTTCACTGTAGTAGACAATGTGGATAATGGCCTTGTGGACAGTAAGAACAACGCTCCGGTGGTGCACAAGAGAATGTCTCTTTGGTGAACAGTGAGAATGATGTCCTTGTAGTGGGGAGTGCAGAAGACATCTCTGGAGTAGACAATGGTAAAAACATCTCTGTTGTGCACAGGAGGATGTCCGTGTGGTGTACAGTGGAAAGGACATCCCTGTAGTGGACAGTGAAGAGGACTTCCCTGTGATGGACCATTGAAATGCCATCCTTGTGGTCAACTGTGGGAAGGATGTCCCTTTGGAGGACAGTGTTTAGGACAACAATGTGGTGGACAGGCAGAAAGTTGTCCCTGTGGTAGACAGAGGGGAGGACCTCCCTGTGGTGGACAGTGGGTAGGATGTCCCTGTGGTTTACAGTGCAGAGAATATTCTTGTGGTGGACTGTGGTGATAACTTCCATGTAGTACATATTGTTGAGGAAAACCATGTTGTGGACAGTGGTAAGGATGTCCTTGTAGTACACCGGAGGATGTCCCTGTGGTGGACAGTGGGAAGAATGATCATGTGGTGGACTGTTGGGGAGGAACTCCTTGGGGTGGACAGTTGGGAGGATGTCCCTGTGGTGGACAGTGGGTAGGATCATTCTGTTGTGGACACTGTGATGGACATCCTTGTGAAGGACAGTGGGGAGTAATTCCCTGTTGTGTACAGTGGGATGGATGTTTCTTTAGTGGACAGTTGGGAGCATATTTGTGTGGTGGACAGTTAGGCAGAGGTCCCTGTGGTAAACAGTGGGAAGGAAGTCCTTTTTGTGGACAGTGAAAGGATGTCCATGTGGTGGACAATGGTAAGGACGTCCCTGTTGTAGACAGTGGTGAGGTTCTCCCTGTGGTGGACAGTGTGAAGGACGTCCTTGTGGTGGACAGCAGGGAGGACATCTCTGTGTTGGACAGTGGTAAAGATGTCCCTGTGATAGACAGTGATGAGTATGTTTCTGTGGTGTACAGTGAAAAGGACATCCCTGTTGTGGACAGTGGTGAGGACCTCCAAGTCGTGGATATTGGGAAGGACGTCCCTGTGGTGAACAGTGGAAAGGATTTTTCTGTGGTGGAGAGTGGAGAGGACCTTCTGATGGTGGAAAGTGGAAAGGATGTAACAGTGGTGGACAGGGGTTAGGACATATCTCTGGTGGAAAGTGGGTAGTGTGTTCCTGTGGTGGACATTGGGGAGGACGTCACTGTGGCTGATGGTAGGAAGGAGGTCCCTGTGCTGGACAGTGGGAAGGACTTTTATGTTGTGGGCTGTGGGAAGAACGCCTCTGTTGTGGATATTAGGAAATACCTCTTTGTGGTGAACTTTGGGAAGAATGTCCCTTTTTTGGACAGAGGTGAGGACATCACTTAGGTGGACAGTGAGAAGGACATATCTGTGGTGGTCAGTGGGGAAGACCTTTCTTTTTTGGACAGTGGGAAGGACATCACTGTTGTGGACAGTGGGGAGGATGTCACTGGTTTGGACAGTGGTAAGGACATCCATGTGGTGGTCAGTAGAGAGGACCTTTCTGTGGTGAACAGTGGGAAGAAGGTCCATGTGTTGGAAAGTAGGGAGGATATTTATGTTGTTGATTGTGGGAAGGACGTCAATGTTGTGGACATTGGGAAGGACCTCCGAGTGCTGAACAGTGGAAATCATGTCCTTCTCGTGGACAGTAGGGAGAAAAACCATGTGGTGGACAGTTTAAGGATGTCTCTGTGGTGGACATAGGAAAGGACATCATTTAATGAACATTTGGAAGTAGTTTCCTGTTGTGGACATCAGGGTGTACCTTTCTGTGTTGGACAGTGGGAAGGACTTGCCTGTTGTGGACAATTGAGAGGACATCCCTGTGGTGCACAGTGGAAAGGACATCAGTTAGATGGACAGTAGAGAATACCTCCCTGTGGTGAAAAGTGGGAAGGACATTTATGTTGTAAACTGTGGGAAGAACATCTCTGTTGTGGACATTGGGAAAGACCTCTTCTAGTGAGCTGTGAGAAGAATGTCCCTCTTGTGAACAGAGGGGAGGATGTCACTTAGGTGAACCTTGGTAAGGACATTCCTCTGGTGGAGAGTAGAGAGAATCTTTTTGTTGTGCACAGTGGGAAGTAGGTCTATGTGTTGGAGAGTGGGGAGGACATTTATGTTTTGGATTGTGGGAAGGATGTCCATGTTGTGGACATTTGGAAGGACTTTTGTGTGGTGGACCATGGGAAGCATGTCCCTCGCGTGGACAGTGGGGAGAAACACCATGTGGTGAACAGTGGGAAGGACGTCTCTCTGGTGGATATAAAGGAGGACATCATTTAGTGAACATTGGGAAGTATGTTCTTGTTGTGGACAGCAGGGTGTACCTTTCTTTGCTGGACAGTGGGAAGGACATGCCTGTTGTGGACAGTGTGGAGGATGTCGCTTTGGCGAATAGTGGAAAGGACATCCCTGTGGTGGACAGTAGAGAGGACTCCCCTGTGGTGTACAGTGGGAAGGAGGTCCCTGTGGTGGACCATGGAAATGATATGCCTGTTGTGGACAGGGCAGAGGACATCACTGTGGTGGACAGTGTAAGGGACATACCTGTGGTGGACAGTATAGAGCACTTCCCTGTGGTGGACAGTGAGAAGGAGGTCCCTGTGGTTGACATTGGAAGGAAATATATGTTGTGGACTGTGGGAAGGATGTCCCTGTTGTGGACATTGGGAAAGACCTCCTTGTGGTGAACAGTAGGAAGGATGTCCCTCTGGTGGTCATTAGGGAGGAATGCCATGTGGTGGACACTGGGAAGGATTTTCCCCTCTGGTGGACAATGGAGAGGATGTACCTGTGGTGGACAGTGGAAAGGACGTTCTATGGTGGACAGTGGGAAGACTGTCCCTTTGGTGGAGAGCAGGGAGGTGCTCTCTGTGGTGGACAGTGGGAAGGACATCCCTGTGGTGTACAGTAAAAGGATGTCTCTTTTGTGCACATTGGGGAAGATATCCCTCTAGTGAACAATGGGAAGGACATACCCATTGTGGACAGTGGTGAGGATGACCCTGACATGGACAGTGTTAAGGATGCCCCTGTGGTGGACAGCAGGGAGAACCTCACTTTTGTGGAGAGTAGGAATGACGTCCCTGTGGTAAACAATGCAAAATATGTCCCTGTGGTGCACAATGGTGAGGACATCCCTCTTGTGCACAGGAGGATGTCCTTGTGGTGGACAGTGGGGAGGACCACACTCTGGTGGACTGTGGGGTTGGACATCCCTGTGGTGGACAGTGGGAAGGATGTCCATGTGGTGGACAGTGGGGAAGATGTCTGTGTTGTGGATAGTAGGAAGGATGTCCCTTTGGTGGCCAGTGGAAAGAAGATCCCTGTGGTGGACAGTGGGGAGGAACTCCTTGTGGTGGAGAGTTGGGAGGATATCCCTGTTGTGGACCATGTGTAGGACATTTATGTTGTGAACATTGGGATGAACATCCTTTTGGAGGGAGGTGGGGAGTATATCCCTGTTGTGTACTCTGGGATGGATGTTTCTGTAGTGGATAGTGGGGAACATATTTGTGTGGTGGACAGTTAGGAAGATATCCCTGTGGTTAACTGTTGGAAGGAAGTTCTTTTTTTGGACAACTAGAGGATGTCCATGTAGTGTACAATGTGAAGGACATCCCTGTTGTAGACAGTGGGGAGAACATCCCTGTGGTAGACAGTGGTTAGGATATCCCTGTTGTGCACAGGTGGATGTCCCTGTGGTACACAGTGAGGAGGATGTTCCTGTTGTTTACAGTGGGAAGGACTTCGCTGTGTTTGATAGTTGAGAGGACATCCATGTTGTGGACAGTTGGGAGGATGTCCCTGTGTTGGAGTGTTGAGAGGATTTCCCTGTGGTGAACACTGTGGATGACGGCCTTGTGGACAATAAGGACAATGTTCCTGTGGTGCACAAGAGAATGTCTCTTTGGTGGACAGTGAAAAGGATGTCCTAGTAGAGGGGAGTGCAGAAGACATCTCTGGGTTGGACAGTGGTAAGAACATCCCTGTTGTGCACAGGAGGATGTCCCTGTGGTGTACAGTGGGAAGGACATCCCTGTGGTGGACAGTGAAGAGGTCTTCCCTTCGGAAGAAAGTTGAAATGAAGTCCTTGTGGTCGACAGTGGGAAGGACGTCCCTTTGTAGGACAGTGGAGAGGACATCATTGTGGTGGACAGACAGAAGGATGTCCCTGTGGTGGACAGAGGGGAGGACCTGCCTGTGGTGGACAGTGGGTAGGATGTCCCTGTGGTTTAGAGTGCAGAGGATATTCGTGTGGTGGACAGTGGTGAGGACTTCCCTGTAATGCATATTCTTGAGGACAACCATGTTGTGGACAGTGGTAAGGATGTTCTTGTAGGACACAGGAGGATATCGCTGTGGTGGAAAGTGGGAAGGGCATCTGTTTTGTGGACCGTGGAAAAAACGTCCATGTGTTTAACAGTTGGGAGGACCTAACTGTGGTGGACAGTGGGGAGGACACACATTTTGTGGACAGTTGGTATGATGTCCCTGTGGTGGATTGTGGAAAGGACATCACTTTGATGGACAGTAGAGAAGACCTCCCTGTGGTGGACGTTGGGAAGGAGGTCCGTGTTGTGGACATTGGGGAGAATATTTCTGTGGTGGACCATTGAAATGACATCTCTGTGGTGGACAGTGGAGAAGACCACTTTGTGGTAGACAGTGGGAAGTACGTCCCTGTGGTAGACAGTGTGTAGTATGGTCCTGTGGTGGACAATGGGCAGGACGTCCCTGTGGTGGACAGTGGAAAGAACATCCCTGTTTTGGACAGTGGGGAGGGCGGCACTGTGGTTGACAGTGGAAACTACATCACTTTGATGGACAGTAGAAAGCACCTCCCTGTGGTGAACAGTGGGAAGGAGGTCCGTGTGGTGGACAGTGGGAAGGACATTTATGTTGTTGACTGTGGGAAAACATCTCTGTTGTGGACATTGGGAAAGACCTCCTTGTGGTGAATTGTGGGAAGAATGTCCCTCTTGTGGACAGAGGGGAGGAAGTCACTTAGGTGGAAAGTGGGAAGGACATCCCTGTGGTGGACAGTGGGGAGGATGTCCCTGTTGTTTACAGTGGGAAGGACTTTGCTGTGTTTGATAGTTGAGAGAACGTCCATGTTGTGGAGAGTTGGGAGGATGTCCCTGTGTTGGAGAGTTGAGAGGATGTCACTGTGGTGGACAGTGTGGATGACAGTCTTGTGGACAGTAAGGACAATGCTCCTGTGGTGCACAAGAGAATGTCTCTTTGATGGACAGTGAAAAGGATGTCCTTGTAGTGGGGAGTGCAGAAGACATCTCTGTGTTGGACAGTGGTAAGAACATCCCTGTTGTGCACAGGAGGATGTCCCTGTGGTGTACAGTGGGAAGGACATCCCTGTGGTGGACAGTGAAGAGGACTTTCCTGTGTTGGACATTTGGGATGATATCCCTGTGGTGAATAGTGGGAAAGACGTTTCTTTGGTGGATAGTGGGGAGGATGTCCCTGTCGTAGAGTGTGCAGAGGATAACTGTGGGTGGAGGGTGTTGCTGACATCCCTGGTGTGCAAAGGAGGATATCTCTGTGGTGCACAGTGGTTAGGATATCCCTGTTTTGCACAGGAAAATGTCCCTTTTGTGCAAAGTGGGCAAGATGTCTCAGTGGTGAACGGTGAAAAGGATGTCACTGTGGTGGACAATTTGGATGATGTCCCTGTGGTGGACAGTGGGAAGGACGTCCTTTTGGTGGACAACAATGAGGAATTCTCTATGGTGGACTGTATGAAGCACGTCCTTGTTGTGGTCAGTGGCGAGGATGTCTCTGTTATGGACAGTGGGGAGGATGTCTCTGTGGTGGACAGTTGAAAGATGTACCTTTGGTGGACAGTAGGAAGAACGTCACTTTGGTGGACAGTGGGAAGGACATCCCTGTGGTAGTAAGTGGGTAGGATGTCCCTGTGGAGGGCAGTGGGTAGAACATCTCTGTGGTGTACAGTGGGAAGGACATCACTGTTTTGGACAGTGGGGAGTATATTTCTGTGGTGGACAGTTGATTTGATATCCCTGTGGTGGAGAGTGGAGAGGACCTACCTGTGGTGGAGATTTGAGAGGACCTCCCTGTGGTAGACATGGGTAGGACGTCCCTGTTGTGGACAGTGGCTAGTACGGTCCTGTGGGGACACTGGGGAGGATGTCACTGTTGTGGACAGTGGAAAGAACATCCCTGTTGTGGAACGTGGGGAGGACGTCCCTGTGGTGGACAGTGGAAAGTACATCACTTTGATGGACAGTAGAGAGGACCTTCCTGTGATGGACAGTGGGAAGGAGGTCTTTGTGGTGGACAATGGGAACGACATTTATGTTGTGTACTTTCAGAAGCCAGGAACCTCACCTCTTACCCTTACCCTTACCTCTCCCCACCTGCACAATGTCCCATGCAGCTTCATCTCCCTGGAAAACACAAGGTCCTGCTTGATAGTTATGTCCCCTGCAGGTTCATTTCCCTAGCAACCACAAGGTTCGGCTTGACAGTTACAGATAGACTTATAGACTTAAAGCACGATTGAGTGAGACAGGATCATAGCCTGTGACCTGCTTTCCTGGGGTAAGCTTCATTTTCATTCTGTCCCATAAGAATGGGCCATTCACTGTCGAAGGAGGCGTCCTTCATAAAGGACCTCAAACAAAGCCTCAGAGAGAGAGGAATTAGGGTTAAGAAAAAAGATCTTATAAGTTCTTTGTGTTTATTGATGAACAGTGTCCTTGGTTCATGATTGATGGTCCTATCATACACCCTGAGAAGTGACAAAAGTTGGGTCGTGAACTAAATAAAAATTAAATGTGAAGGTGACAGTGCAGTTAATCCAACAATTTTCTCATTTTGGGGTATTAGTAGGGACATTATTGAGGATGCTGACAGAAACTCAGGTAAACACCAGCTCTTGTCGGTCGCAGAATACTGCTTATCACAATCGTGTCCGGACTCTGCTGGTTTCTCCTGCCCGACATCTCAGGCTTCTGTTCCTTTTACACTTATTGATATGCCTCATGAGTCTCAGCTTCCCTCCTCATCTGATTCTCCTCATATTTATCCTGATTTGTCAGCTTTGGATTCCTTAACCCAGGCCTCATCTGTGAGCCCTTGTCATAGTTCTGTTTCCACTGCTCCTTTGCCCACACAGTATGTGCCTTTAGCCACTGGCAACCCTTACATCTCTCATTCTCAAACTTCCTACTGTAATCCTGTTCTTCGGAAGCCCCCGCCTCTATGCTCGCCATCCCCAGCCTCTTAGAGTTCCCGCCACCCCACCGCCATCTCCCATTGCTGCAACAGCTGATACACTTACCCCCTTCCTGCCTGACTTGCCTGACTGCCTGACTTGCTTTGTCTCTGCCCTCACCTCTCCAGCCACAGCCTCAGCGTGCCCTGCCCCCGCTCTTCCAGCCGCAGCCAGCACTTCTGAATCAGAGCCTTTGGATTCTGGCACTACAGCCTTTCCCACGCTAATGCCAGTTCCCTAGATCTCCAAATCACTTCCTACTTCTGTGGTTTTGACTTTCCCTGCTACCCTGCCTGTTTCTCTCTCTGACATGAAGACCTGCCTTTCTTCTCAGGTCCATGAATTGGCAGACATCCTCCACCTTCAGGAGCAAATTTCACGGCTCTCAGCCCTTTGTTCCTTCTCCCCTGCGCAGGACTCTCAATGTTTGGTTTTCCCTATTACTTGCTCTCAGGGTATCCCTCCTCAGACACCTGCGGATCCTGATTCTAGCTCCTCACAGACCCTCCCCCTTCCTGGGCTAGTGCTGAGCATTCACACAGCCACATGCCTGCCGCTCCTTCTTCCTCCTCATGCCCCATGCCCCCTTCCTCTTCATGGTCATCTCATAAACCTTCCCAACCTTCATGCCCCCAATTGGGGACAGAGGCCGTCTTCTGGAGATGAGGATGAAACAGAACCAGAAGGTGAAAGCAGGTATGAGGGCAGAGCCATGACAGAAAATGAAAATGTGTGCCCTATGGAGAATCCTACAATCTTTAAAAAACTCTGCTTTAAACAGTTAGAAAAATTAAATCTGGCTGTTAGGATTTATGGGCCCAATGCTCCCTTCACTCTTTCCCTTCTTGAAAGCCTTAGGGCAGGTGGATATTTAACACCCAATGAGTGGTTGACAGTTGCCCAGGCCATATTAACTCGGGGACAATTTCTCTTCTGGCAGGCTGATTGGGCGGATCGTTGCAGGTCTCAGGCACAAGTCAATCTCTCAAGCTCATGCTCACCCTCTAATAAATGGACACTTGATAAACTCCTAGGTTGAGGGAAATATGCCTCTAACCAAATACAGCAAAAATTTTCTCTGGGTCTCTTGGCTCAGTCTTCCTCAGCAGCTATGAATGCCTGGAGAGCCATTCCCATGAAAGTCTCTGTACTTTCCCCCTTGACCAAGATCATTCAGGGCAATCAAGAAGAATTTTCAGAATTTGTTGCCCACCTCCTGGAGGCAGCTGAGAGATCCTTGGGACCTGGCCAGGGAGACAATAAACTTCTTCAGCAGCTTGCTTTTGAAAATGCTAACTCTGCCTGTAGGGCTGCCCTTCGAGGGAAATATAAAAATAAAGATTTAGATGAGATGATTCATATCTGCAAGGATGTAGATCCCTTTGCCCAGAAGGTCTCACAAGCCATCAATCTGGCTGTGTGAGCGGCCACTACAGCTACTAGTGGTGGGGCAAACATATCCACCTGATTTAGTTGTGGTCACCTGGGGCATTTTGCTAAACAGTGCCCTCAGGGTAAACCCATGGCTCAGCCCCCACCTCAATGGAAGGGAGAGCGTTCACTTCCAATGACCCCTTGCCCTTGCTGCAGGCTAGGCAAATATTGGGCTACTGCCTGCCATTCGAAAACTGATATTTTGTCCAACCCCTCCCTCCCCTTCAGGGAAACGCGATGCGGAGCCAGACCCAGACCCCTTAGTCAGTCACCTTCCTGCAAGCCTCGGAAAACAGTCAGGCAGGGCCACATCAAACTTTCCATCAACAGCTCCCAAACCAGCCACAGCCCTCTG
Source organism: Arvicanthis niloticus (assembly GCF_011762505.2). Classification (NCBI taxonomy): domain Eukaryota; kingdom Metazoa; phylum Chordata; class Mammalia; order Rodentia; family Muridae; genus Arvicanthis; species Arvicanthis niloticus. The sequence goes on from NW_023046097.1 coordinate 26,846, forward strand.
TAGGGATACCCCAGGGAGTGCAGGATTGGACCTCTGTGCCTCATCCAATACAATATTAGAAGCTGGAGGAGGAGTTCAGATGATCCCTAATGGTGTCTTTGGGCCTCCCTGACCCCAGACTTATTATCTTACGTTGGGCAGAGCATCTGCCACACTCCAAGGTATTACCATTTTCCCTTCAATCGTTGATAACGATTACTCTGGAGAAATTAAAGTATTGGCCACTAGTTCTAGAGGGTCCCTTCACATTCACCATGGACTGTGCCTTGCACAGGCCTTTCCCCTTCCAGTAGATACCTCCACACCTTCCTTGGGCCCATCCCGGGGTGCTTCCACCCCTGAGTTTTCTGATGTCTATTGGGTCTAAAGACTCTCACAAGAGTGTCCACAATTAAAACTGAAACTCAATGGCAAAAACTTTGAGGGCATACTTGACTCAGGAATGGACTCCAGAGTTATTTTACAGGTCTCTTGGCCCTCCCCTTGGCCCTGTCAGCCTTCTTTAACTCACCTTCAAGGCATTGGCCAGTCCACCAACACCCTTCAAAGCTCCCAGTTGCTCACTTGGGAGGATCCTGAGGGTATTACTGGACATGTTAGACCATTCATTGTAACTGGCCTCCCTATAAACTTATGGGGTCAAGATATATTGAGTCAAATGGCAGTTCTTATGTTTAGCCCCTCTGCAGTTGTTACCCACAGGATGCTGGACCAGGGGTTCATCCCTGGACAAGGCTTGGGCAGATGCAACCAAGGGATCCCCACCCCAATTGCTGTTACACCAAAGACCTCATGCTCAGGACAAGGTTATGGTTCAAATTTTTCTTAAGGACCATTGCTCCCCCTGCACGCAAGACAGATAAGATCACCTGGAAGTCAGATTCCCCTGTCTGGTTCAACCAATGGTCCCTCCCTCAACATAAACTTTTAACAGCCATGCAGTTGGTGCAGGAACAATTAGATGCTGGCCACATTGAACCCTCCATCTCCCCTTGGAATACACTCATTTTGTGATATAAAAGAAAGGGGGCAAAAGGAGACTGCTCCAGGACCTCAGAGAAATTAATAAGACTATGGTCCCAGTGGGAGCCCTCCAGCCTGGCCTCCCCTCCCTAGTGGCAATACCTAAGAGTTACAATAAGATAGTTATTGATTTGAAAGTTTGTTTTCTCTGCATCCCCTTACACCCAGAAGATTGTAAACGTTTTGCCTGTAGCCTTCCTGTTGTTAATTGCATTGGGCCATCTCCATGAATTCAGTGGAGGGTCCTACCTCAAGGCAGGGCCAATAGTCCCCCCAAAAAAGTTTGTGGCCCAGGCCATTGACCCTTTTCACCTTAAATACCCTGAGTTATATACTGTCCATTATATGGATGACATACTTCTTGCTAGCCATGTCGATACCACCTTTCCCAGGGTGGGCCAGGAGTTGGTAACTGCCCTCCAAGGCCTCAGGCTGCAGATTGCCCCTGAGAAGGTCCAGCTATAGCCCCCACATTTATTCTTGGGTTTTCAGCTTCACCCTCTAAGGTTCTCTCTCAGAAAATTGAACTTAGAAAAGATTCCTTACAAACACTTAATGACTTTCAATGTCTCTTGGGAGACATAAATTGGTTGTGCCCCTATCTAAAATTAACAAATAAATAAAATTATAAATTTAAATTTTAAATTATAAATTATAAATTTTATTTATTATAAATAAATAAAATAAATAAAATTAACCTTAAGCCTCTATTTGATATTCTTTGAGGAGATTCTGACCCCTCCTCCCCCCGTGCCTTAACCCCTGAGGCCACCTCCGCCCTTAAGCTCGTGGAGAAAGTCATTCAACAACAGACTGTTACCTATTATTCTCCAACCTCCCCCTTATGGCTATTGGTTGTTTCCACCATGTTTGCCCCCATGGGATTGTTGTACATACTAAACCTTTGTATTGGCTTCATTTGCCCACCACTCCTCCTAAAGTGCTACCTGTTTATCGTGCCTTGGTGGCACAGATTATAAGGATGGGAAGAGAGACCTCCCTGAAGCTCTTTGGTAGAGACCCTGACCTTGTCAGCATTCCCTATGATGCCACTCAAGTTCGGTGGCTACTTCAGACCTCAGATGAATGGGCTATTAACTGTATTTCATTTCAGGGAAAGATAGATAACCACTCTCCCTCTGACAAACTTATCCAGTTCCTTGAACACCAAGTGGTGGTCTTCCCTAAAGTGACTAAGAACATCCCCATTCCTCAAGCACCACTGAGTTTTACAGATGGATCCTCCTCTGGGGTTGCAGCCTTTAATATAGGTGGACAGGTCTCTAAGTTTCAGACCAAATTTTCCTCAGCACAGTTGGTAGAATTGGTTGCTGTTATTCAAGTCTTTAAGACTTTCCCAGATTGTGCCTTTAATCTTTTTACTGACAGTGCACATGTGGCTCAATAAGTGCCTCTGTTAGAGACTGTTCACTTTACAAGGCCATCTACCAATGCTTCACTCTTCTTTTCTGAGCTTCAGGAGATAATTTTAGCTAGATCCCATCCATTCTTTGTGGGTCACATACGTACCCACTCTGGTCTTCCTGGACTCCTAAGCAAGGGAAATGACCTCGTGGATAGGGCCATCAGAGGGTCTCCATTTACCTTGGCGACCTTGGCCCTGCCTTCTGATCCTGTACAACAGGCACAAAAGGCCCACCAATTACATCATCTAAATGCCCAGACCCTCCGACAGATGTTCTCTATTACCAGAGATCAGGCACACCAGATAGTGTGTCAGTGCCAGGGATGTCTCACCCTCCTACCTGAGTTACATTTGGGGGTGAACCCTCATGGCCTCACTCCAGGAGAGATATGGCAAATGGATGTTACTCATTTTGCCCCTTTTGGTAAGCTTAAATATATACATGTTTCTATTGATACCTTCAGTGGTTTTCTTTGCGCCTCATTACAGTATGGTGAGGCTACCAAAAATGTTATTAGTCATGTGATTTTTTTTGCCTTGCCTTTATGCCCATACCTAAGATACTTAAGACTGATAACGGCCCTGGATATACCAGCGCCTCCTTCAAACAGTTCTGTGCCCAGCTTAATATTAAACATATTACTGGTATCCCATATAAACCCCAAGGACAGGACATTGTAGAAAGGGCACATCAGACCTTAAAGAACATGCTCTTAAAATTACAACATTCAAGGGGCATTTTATACCCTTAAAAGAGGAATCATAAAATCTTGTTAAATCATGCACTATTCGTTCTCAATTTTTTGACCCTTGATGAAAAAGGAAAGTCTGCAGCAGACAGATTGTGGCACCCTACGACAGCAGACTCCTATGCCAAAGTCATGTGGAAAGATCCATTGACATATAAGTGGAATGGTACTGATATAGTCCTTATCTGGGGAAAAGGACACATGTGTATATATGATTCCAAGGAACAAAATGTCAGATGGCTATCAGAATGACTGGTGAAGTTGGCTATCTCTACCCCAAAGATACCCCCTGAGAATGGTTCTTAACTGTGCTTCCTTTCAGAAAAATGAATCCAGTTGCCTTGCTCCTCCTGCTCCTCCTGCTCCTCCTGCTCCTCCTGCTCCTCCTGCTCCTCCTGCTCCTCCTGCTCCTCCTGCTCCTCCTGCTCCTCCTGCTCACACTTCAGATTTATCCAAATGTGAGTATCAAACCCCAGCATTCCCTATACCAGATTTATAATTTTACTTGGGTCATAATAAACCAAGCAGGAGACATTGTTAATTCCAGCTCTTCACTTGGAGCCCAGCCTTCATGGCCCTCTCTGGAGATGGATGTTTGTGCTCCTGCCCTGGGAGCCAGTGTAGACTGGGGAACCCCCTCCCATTATTGGCCCCAAAGTGGGCTGGTTGATGCACCTAACCCCAATTATGATGGCCACCTTATAAGATGTAATTACTATGATAGGATAGTCTCCTTGGCCAATGATTCATCTGGCCTCTATGTATGCCCTGGGCCCACTCACCACGGTCACTCTCAAAATTATAAATGTGGCTATAGCTCTGATTATTATTGTGCATCTTGGGGCTGTGAAATCACAGGAGATGCATATTGGAGACCCCACTCCTCCTAGGATTATATCACCTTAAGGAGAAAGTTTCTACCTACATATTTACAGGATAAGCTAGGAATTAAGACTGCACAACCATTTAGAAACTGGTGTGAATTCAAATGGCGTGTCCCTCTTTTTATATCCTTTATGGATGTAGGGAGAAGTAAAGCCTGGACAGGCCAAGGATATGAATGGGGCCTATGTCTAAGAGAGTGCTCAACCTTTACACTTACCTGCTCAGACCCGAGACTCATCTTTAGAATTAAGCTCCTTAAGAGTATCCCTAATAAAAATGTTGCTGCTGTGGGCCCTAATCCTGCCATACAGCACCCTCGGCCACCAGCCAAGCCTGTCCCCAGGACTGGAATTACTGCTCCAGCCATTTTGCCTCTCCCCACCTCCCCCAGGTTATCTCATTTCATCCCACTATACCTGCAGGCCCGCCTAGCTCTGCGGACCTTATTATTTCTCTGGCAAATGCCTCCCTTGAAGCTATTCATAATACCAGTGAATATCAGTATCAAGAATATTGGATTTGTTTTTCGCCTACTCCCCCTTTTTATGAGGGTATAGCTGTTTTTTTACCCCTCCCTCCTTTTCTGATAATAGCAATTTGTTATTGTGGGCTACTTCACGTGAGGGAGGTCTCACTATTAGTTCCATCTTGGGCATAGGCCTCTGCCTTTTGGGGCCCTCTATGCTTCTCCCCCAAGATTTGGTCCCTATTTGTAATCAGACATTGATTTAAATAATACCTTTTTATATACCATAGCATCCAATGGTACCTATTTTGCCTATGCCACTTGATTGACATTATATATTTCCAATTTTGATTTTTTAAAGACCAGAGATTATTGTGTAGTTGTTACCATTCTCCCTCATTTTTTATTCAAAATTCAAAGTCTTTTCTTAATTTTCTGGATCAAGGTCTTTCTCTTAGGATCAAATGAGAGCCTCTGACAGCCCTTACTTTGTCTGTCATATTAGGAATCAGTGCTATTGGTGCAGGTATTGGCATTGCTTCTCTAGTCACCTCCAATAATCATTATGCCCATCTTCAGTCTCTTATTGATAAAGATTTAAATAATTTGAGAGAAGGGATACAAGACTTTAAGGACTTTGTGGCTTCTCTTTCTGAGGTGGTGTTACAGAACAGGAGAGGACTTGACCTTGTCTTCTTTAAAGAAGAAGGTCTCTACGTAGCCCTCAGAGAAGAATGTTGCTTTTACTCTGATAAGACAGGCCTTGTCCAAAATAGAATGGAAAAAGTCAAAAAGAATTTAGAGGAAAGAAAAAGAGCCAGAGAACAAGAGTCATGGTATCAAAATTGGTTCTCTAATTCACCTTGGCTTACTACCCTATTGCCTAGTTTACTAGGACCCTTTGTTGGTATTTTATTGCTTCTGTCTTTTGGCCCTTGGGCTCTTATCTGTCTCACAAGTTTTTTTAAGAACCAGATTGATGCTGCCATCAAGAAGCCAGTTGAAGTTCATTAACATCAACTGAAGACTGAAGGAAATCTATAAGTGATTCTGCCAAAGACAGGCGCAGCTGCCAGAAGGGCACACAGAGAGAGTAGAAGGCAGAAGGGCATCCAGATAGAGGAGAAGACAGAAGGGCATCCGGAGAGAGGAGAGAACAGAAGGGCATCCTGAGAGAAGAGAAAGCAGAAAAGCATCCGGAGAAAGGAGAGATCAGAAGGGCATCCAGAGAAAAAAGAGATCAGAAGGGCATCCAAAGAGCAGAGAAGACAGAAGGGCATCAGAAGTGAGGACAGAAGAGAAGGGCATTGGGAGAGAGGAGAAGACAGAAGTGCATCCAGAGAGAGGAAAAGACAGAAGGGCATCCAGAGAGAGGAGAGGACAGAAGGGCATCCGAGAGAGGAGAAGACTGAAGAGAATCCAGAGTGAGGAGAGAACAGAAGGGCATCCAGAGAGAGGGGATGACAAAAGGGAAGCCAGAGAAACGAGAAAACAGAAGGGCATAGGGAGAGAGAAGAAGACAGAAGGGCATCCAGAGGGAGGAGAGAACAAAGGGCATCCAGAGAGAGGAGAAGACAGAAGGGCATCCAGAGAGAATAGAGGACAGAAGGGCATTCAAGAGAGGAGAGTACAGAAGGGCATCAAGAGGGAGGAGAAGACAGAAGGGCATCCAGATAGAGGAGAAGGAAGAAGGACATTCTGAGAGAGGAGAGAACAATGGGCATTCAGAGAGAGGAGAAGAAAGAAGGGCATCCAGAGAGAAGAGAAGGTAAAAGGGCATCCAGATAGAGGAGAAGACAGAAAGGCATCCGGAGAGAGGAGAGAACAGAAGGGCATCCTGAGAGAGGAGAGAGCAGAAGGGCATCTGGAGAGAGGAGAAGACAGAAGGGAATCTGGAGAGAGGAGAGAACAAAAGGGCATTCAGAAAGAGGAGAGAACAGAAGGTCATCAATTGAGAGGCGAAGACAGAAGGGAATCCAGAGGGAGGAGAGAACAAAAGGGCATCCAGAGAGGAGACAGCAGAAGGGCATCCAGAGAGAGGACAAGACAGCAGGGCATCCCGAGAGAGAAGAGAGAAGGGCATCCAGAGAGAGGAGAGAACATAAGGGAATCCAGAGAGAAGAGATGACAGAAGGGAAGCCAAAGAAATGAGAAAACAGAAAGGCATAGGGAGAGAGAAGACAGAAGGGCATCCAGAGGGAGGAGAGAACAAACGGCATCCAGAGAAAGGCGAAGACAGAAGGGCATCCAGAGAGAATAGAGGACAGAAGGGCATCCAATAGAGGAGAGTACAGAAGGGCATCCAGAGGGAGGAGAAGACAGAAGGGCATCCAGATAGAGGAGAGGGAAGAAGGACATTCTGAGAGAGGAGAGAACAATTGGCATCCAGAGAGAGAAGACAGAAGGGCATCCAGAGAGGGGAGAAGGCAGAAGGGCATACAGTTAGAGGAGAAGACAGAAAGGCATCCAGAGGGAGGAGAGAACAGAAGGGCATCCTGAGAGAGGACAGAGCATAAGGTTATCCAGAGAGAGGAGAAGACAGAAGGGCATCCGGAGAAAGGAGAGATCAGAAGGGCATCCAGAAAGAGGAGAGAACAGAAGGGCATCAAGAGAGAGGAGAAAACAGAAGGTATTCCAGAGAGAGGAGAGAACAGAAGGGCATCCAGAGAGACTAGAGAACAGAGAGGCATCCAGAGAGAATAGAGGACAGAAGGGCATCCAGTGAGAGGAGAAGACAAACACGGAATCCAGAGAGAGGAGAGAACAGAAGGGCATCCGGAAAGAGGAGAAGAGAGAAGGAATCTAAATGGAGAAGAGGACAGACGGGTATGCTGAGTTAGGAGAGGACAGCAGGGTATCCAGAGAGAGAAGAGAACAGAAGGTCATCCAGTGATAGGAGAAGACAGAAGGGAATCCACAAAGAGGAGAGTACAGAAGGGCATCCAGAGAGAGAAGAGGACTCAAGTGCATCCAGAGAGAGGATAGAACAGAAGGGTATCCAGAGGTAGGAGAGGACAAAATGGCATCCAGAGAGAGGAGAGAACAGAAGGGCAACCAGAGAAAGGTGAAGACAGAAGGGCACCCAGAGAGAGGAGAGGACAGAAGGACATCCTGTGAGAAGAGAGAACAGAAGTTCATCCAGAGAGATGAGAGAACAGGAGTGAATCCAGAATGAGGAGAGAACAGAAGCCCACCCAATAAGAGCAGAAAACTGAGGACCTCCAGAGAGAGAAGAGGACAGAAGGGCATCCAGATAAAGGAGAACACAGAAGGGAATTCAGAGAGAGAAGAGGACAGAACGGCATCCAGTGAGAGGGGAGAACCAAAAAACATCTAGAGAGAGGAGAAGACAGAAGGGTATCCAGAGTGAGGGGAAAATTGTCGGGAATCCAAGAGAGAAGAAGACAGAAGGGCATCGGGAGAGTCGAAAGAACAGAATGGCATAGGGAGAGAGGAGAAGACAGAAGGGCATCCAGAGAGAGGAGAAGATAGAAGGGCATCAGGAGAGACTAGAAAACAGAAGGGCATAGGGAGAGAGGAGAAGACAGAAGGGCATCCAGAGAGAGGAGAAGACAGAAGGGCATACAGAGAGAGGAGAGGACAGAAGGGCATCCAGAGTGAGGAGAGCACAGAAGGGCATCCAGAGAGAATAGAGGACAGAAGGCCATCTAGAGAGAGGAGAGAAGAGAAAGGCATCCAGCGAGAGGAGAAGACAAACAAGGATTGCAGAGAGAGGAGAGAACAGAAGGGCATCCAGACAAAAAGAGTACATCCAGGGAAAAGAAATGACAGAAGGGAATCAGGAGATAGGAGAAGACAGAAGGGCATCCAGAGAGATGAGTGGACAGAATGGCCTTCAAGAGAAAAGAGAGGAAAGAAGGGCATCAAGAGAGAGGAGAGGACAGGAGGACATCTCGAGAGAAGAGAGGACAACAGCCCATCCAGAGAGATGAGAGAACAGGAGAGAATCCAGAAAGAGGAGAGAACAGAAGCCCATCCAGAGAGAGCACAAGACTGAAGGACATCCAGAGAGAGAAGTAGACTGAAGGGCATCTGGAGAGAAGAGAAGACAGAAGGGCATCAAGAGAGAGGAGAGGACAGAATGGCATCCAGTGAGAGGAGAGAACAGAAGGGCATCTAGAGAGAAGAGGAGACAGAAGAATATCCAGACTGAGGAGAAAACTTTTGGGCATCCAGAGAGAGGAGAAGACAGAAAGGTATCCAGGGAGATTAGAGAATAGAACGGTATCCAGAAAGCAGAGAAGACAGAAGAACATCCAGAGAGAGGAGAGAACATAAGGGCATCCAGAGAGAATAGAGCAGAGAAGGGCATGTAGAGAGAGCAGAAAACAGAAGGGTATCCAGAAAGAGGAGAAGACAGAAGGACATCTGGAGATAGGAGAAGACAGAAGGGCATCCAGAGAGAGGAGTGGACTGAAGGGCATCCACAGAAAAGAGAAATGAAGGTCATACAGAAAGAGGAGAAGACTGAAGGGCATCTAAATTGAGGAGAGAACAGAAGGGCATCTAGAGATAGGAGAGAACAGAAGAGCATCCAGAGAGCGGAGAAGACAGAAGGGCTTACAGAGAGAGGGGAGAACAGAAGGGCATCCGGAAAGAGGAGAAGAAAGAAGGAATCTTGATGGAGAAGAGGACAGATGGGCATGCTGAGAGAGGAGAGGACAGAAGGGTATCCAGAGAAAGAAGTGAACAGAAGATCATCCAGCGAGAGGAGAAGACAGAAGGGAATCCAGAGAGAGGAGAGAACAGAAGGGCATCCAGAGAGAGAAGAGGGTTGGGAGCCGAAGTGCCAAGATGGCGCGGACATCCTGTCCTCCCACGTGTAAACAACTGACTGTGCAGGTGCAAAAGGCAAAAGGCGCGCCAAAGTCACTGCCCATCCTAGGTGTAATATGGGTGATGAGTGAACAGCCAATCAGAAGTGAACACGCCACTCTAGGGTATATATAGCAGTGCCATTCCCGGGCTTGGGGTCTTTTCCGCTTTTGCTGTTACAAGAAGTAAAGCCTCGTCTGTAGTAACTACCTGATTACTGCTTCTGTGTCCTTTTTGATGGGCGAAGGGGACACAGAAGAGGTGTGTGCATCATCTGGTGCCGAGAACCCGGGAATTTCAAGGCACCGCGGAAGACCCCCCAAGTTTTGGGGTGGGTTAAAAGATTGCAGGAGTCGAGGTACACCTTTGGAAGGTATGCTTGGGGTAGAAACCTTCGTTGCAGGTGGATATTCACCCATTGCCACCACAGCAATAGCTAGCCTCTTGATTGCGTTGCTTTCAGCTATTAGGGCTAGTCAAGAGGTTTCAAGAGAGGTCAGCTCCAGGCTATCAGAACCAGAGTGTGTTAGTGTTAGCTGTCATTAGGCCAAGGGGTCTGGAGGTCAGGTCAGAGAACCTGGAGATATTGAGTACTCGAAATGAACAAGGACTGCTGCAGAGTCCATTAAGCTTGAACCTCCACCAGCAGGTGGAGAGAGGTCGGAGGAAAAAAGGATCCTCCTTTATGACAGAATCTTTGGGGAAGTGTCTGCGCTCTGCTACCTGCAGTGGCTTGCAACAAGGCAGAGCAAGAGAGCGTGGTGGGAAAGGCAGACAGAGGAGGGAGATAGTCTGCCCTGGGAAGTGCGGCGGGCACACAGGGAGTGTCCTGCGAGCTCAGAGCAAGCAATGCCAGTGATGGAACAGATGATCTTTGAGGATGTCATGGCTGGGTGCCGTGCAGCCATTGTCCCTCGTAAGAACAAGAGGCTACAAGATTGGCTAAGGGCCTGCTGTGGCCCAGAGAGGGGGGCTGTTTGTGCTTATTCCACAGGTGAAAACAATTCAATTAGGGTCCCTACTCGGCTGGTGCAGATTGTGAAGAATGAAGCTAGGTTGCAAGATTACGGTTCTGAGTTGGTGATAAGTATACCACTGTGGGTCATAGTCAGATCTTAAACTGTTCTCTTGCCAGTATATTCAAATGCTGAAGTACTGCCTAGTTCAAAGCTATTGAGAGTTACTTGGTTGCCCTGGCCTCAGGCACATCCGTCAAAAGCCTGGGTCATAAATGCTACAAGTTTTCCATTAGACTTTACACTTTGTTTTGTTTTGTGGCAGCAAACTTTATAACATAAAGGTAATCCACTTGGTGTTGATTTGAGAGAAAATAGATTGCTTACATCGTTAAAGATTGGTTTTTGATTTGCCTATGTTTATAGAGAAAAGATACAACATGTGTCTTTTAAGGTTTACAGTTTAAATTTAAGGTTTTAAGCTAAAAGCCAAAATGCACAATTCGGCTTAGCCAAGCCTCAGAGCAGGCAGAGGGAGGTTAAGTGCATTTACATTTGAATTAAGACATGCAGACTGCAGCTGTAGAAGCTCAGGTATTTAGCATTCCCCTTTGTTCTGAGTCTTCAGACCAGATCCTAAAAATGTGCTTACCGAGATTTCTGTGTTTCTTGTGAGAAGAGAGATAAATCTAAGACTCAAAGATGTTACAACAGTCTGTGGGCTAAAGGTTATGATTTATCTGCAGAAATTAAAATTATGCCTGCTTCCCTCCATTAATATAGCTGTGCCTGCTGGTAAAGTATGGTTCAAATTATTTTAATTCCTTTATATTCAAAGTTGTTAAAAATAAGATGCTTTAGATTCCTCTAATATATGTAACAATCATTAGAGAATAAGATTGGCTTTTATCTGATATTCTCATGGGACAAAAAAGAAGATTGGTTATTAAATTAATCCAAAATAAAGTTCAAATTTAAGATTTATACAACCTAACTTGTCTATTCCAGCTGCCATTTTAATAAATGCTTATAGAATTTTATAGATATAAAAGATGTTTTTATATTATCCCTTTACATTTCTGGTAAAGGTGAAAGGTTTACAATTAGTAAATTTATTCATAATTTTTAAGAGCCCATGAAGTGATATTTGTTAGAAATAATTGCTTCAGAAAATGGTTAATCGTTTTACATTTTATATATATAAATATTGTTGCTTTAATACAAAAAAGTGAGAGGTTAAATATTTTGGTGTGTATTATTCATTGTGTGATACTTTATTAGTGGATTTCTCTAAAAAAGTTTTTTTCTGCAAGCCATTGCTCCAATATAACGAGCTTTAAAAATTTTTAGAGTACTTGTTACTTCAAAAAAGATTCAAAGACAGTGTCTTTTCAATATTTGAGACAGGTTGGGGCTAGGGAAATAGCTCAGCCGTTAAAGGCTAGATTTTTAAAAAATAAAGGCTGAACTCCCAGCAACCACATGGTAGCTCACAACCATTTGTGGTGGGGATCTAAGGCCATCTTCTGGCTTGTGAGTCTACTTAAAAAGGAAAATAGTTTACTTTTAATCTTGATTTACTCTTAGTGATTTTTAAAAGTTGCTTAGAGATATTATTTGGCTAAAACCTCAACTTAAGCTTACCATAGGAGGATTCAAACCTCTGTTTGATATTTTCAAAGGGATGCAAGTCCTAAATTAAATCATATGTGTATTTTCTAGAGTTTATCCTGCTTCAACACAATTAAATTATGTATTGTAGCCACTGTTTAGAATGTTAAAAAGGGTATATCTGCCTTTGTCTTGTTAAATGGTATATTTCATGAAGTACAGAATGTTTCAGCTACATGATTTAATATCTTTAGCCATTTGAATAACATTAAAATTAATAAGGTGTTTAAGAATGCATCTGCACAACCGGTGTTGGTGTATGTGGACCCTCCATTTTTCTTTATGTTATCCAACTTTCAAAATAATTCTGATATCTTAGATTATAAGAATGTTATGTGCTTTTTGGCACAATGCTGGAATGGATCACTAGACCTAGCCATGGTTAATCAAGTTACAGCAGCTACTGTTGTTAATCAAATCTCAGAAAAGACTTCTGAGACCTTGACCATTTTACAGAAAGTGGATGCATATCAGACATCCTGTTGGTCAATCAGAGAGTTGATTGGCTCCAAGCCCATGTAGAGCAGCTCAAGGATGTGGTTCAAATAAGCTGCATGTCAGCAACCCCACATCTAGGTATTACACCTCTGAGATTTGTGAATGATACATTTATTCAAAGCCATAATCTTTCTGCTTATTTAAAAGAGAATTGGACTGGGAAGTTGGAGCAGATGCAGTAGCAATTGCAGATCCAGATATTGAGCCTTGATGGAGTGCGGATGGACCTCGTTACCCCTGGCGATGTTACTTCTTGGCCTACCTCAGCCTTTTCCTTCTTTCTTTCTCTCTTTCTTAAAGGGTGGGAATAGGCCTGCTTGGTGCAGCCCTATGTTGTGGATTAGTGTTCATGATGGTTGGTCTGTAAGCTCAGAGCCCAACAAAAACGTGGCAAGGTCGCTATCGCCCAAGCACTAGTAGTCTTGGAGCAAGCATCTCCCCCTGAAATTTGGCTATCTAGGCCAAGAAAGTAGCTGATGACTGAGACCCTCAGTCGATGCACCCCAAGGGTTCAGCCCATTGCACTGGGTCGATGAGAGGTCTAAGTCCAGCCAGCCCTTGCCTGAATAACTGGTACCTGAATATTTAGAGGTGTTTGCGAGTGGGTACTCGACAGGGAATGTTCCACGAGTGTGGATAGATTTCCTGAAAGTATGCCTGATTGCACAAAGATTTGATGCCAAGAAACCTCCCCTGGTGGCTCCCCAGGGTGGAGGCTCCCTTTCCCCAACAAAAGGCATCGAGATGGTTATGGGAAGTAAACCCATTACAATATCTCATTTTGCACAGGGGATCAGGCCTCTGCTTTCCCTCACTGAGTTGGTGCCGCGCTTGATAGGCAATAGGCTGTTCCATCTTAAATATATAGATAGGGGGAGATGTTGGGAACCAAAGTGCCAAGATGGTGCGGACATCCTCTACTCCCACTTGTAAACAACTGACTGCGCAGGTGCAAAAGGCAAAAGGTGCGCCAAAGTCACTGTGCATCCCGGGGCGTAATATGGGGTGATGAGTGAACAGCCAATCAGAAGTGAACATGCCACTCTAGGGTATATATAGCAGTGCCATTTCCGGGCTTGGGGTCTTTTCCGCTTTTGCTGTTACAAGAAGTAAAGCCTCGTCTGTAGTAACTACCCGATTACTGCTTCCGTGTCCTTTTTTGCGGGCGAAGGGGACACAGAAGAGGTGCGCACAACAAGAAGAGGACACATGGGCATCCAGAGAGAGGAGAGAACAGAAGTGCATCCAGAGAGAGGATAGAACAGAAGGGTATCCAGCGAGAGGAGAGGACAATAGGGCATCCAGAGAGAGGAGAGAACAGAAGGGCAACCAGAGAAAGGCGAAGACAGAAGGGAGAGAGGAGAGGACAGAAGGACATCCCATGAGAAGAGAGAACAGAAGCGCATCCAGAGAGCTGAGAGAACAGGAGAAAATCCAGAACAAGGAGAGAACAGAAGCCCACCCAGAAAGAGCAGAAAACTGAAGACCTCCAGAGAGAGAAGAGGACAGAAGGGCATCCTGATAGAGGAGAACACAGAAAGGTATCCAGAGAGAGAAGAGGACAGAATGGCATCCAGTGAGAGGAGAGAACCAAAAAGCATCTAGAGAGAGGAGAAGACAGAAGGGTATCCAGAGTGAGGAGAAAATTGTCGGGAATCCAGAGAGAAGAGCATACAGAAGAGTATCGGGAGAGATGAGAGAACAGAATGGCATAGGGAGAGATGAGAAAACAGAAGATCATCCAGAGAGAGGAGAGAACAGAAGGACATACAGAGAGAGGAGAGCACCGAAGGGCATCCAGAGAGATGAGAGAACAGAAGGGCATCCAAAGAGAATAGAGGACAGAAGGACATCTAGAGGAGAGAACAGAAAGCCATCCAGAGAGAGGAGAAGACAGAAGGTCATCTAGAGAGAGGAGAGAACAGAAGGATATCCAGTGAGATGAGAGAACGGAATGGCATCCATGGAGAAGAGAGGCCAGAAGGGCTTCCAGAATGAGGAGAGTGAAGAAGGGCATCTAGAGGGAGGAGAGACCAGTAGGGCATCAAAAGGGAGGAGAATACAGAAGGGCACCCAGAGATAGGAGAGGACAGAAGGGCATCAAGAGAGATGCGAGAACAGAAGGGCATCCAGAGAGAGGAGACAACAGAAGGGCTTTCAGAGAGAGGAGAGAACAGAAGGGCATCCAGATAGATGTGAAAAGAGAAGGCATCCAGATGGAGAAGAGCACAGACAGGCATCCTGAGAAAGGAGAGGTCAGAAGGGCATCAAGTAGAGAAGAGAACAGAAGGCATACAGAGAGAGGAGAGGACAAAAGATCATCTAGAGAGATTAGAGAACAGAAGGGTATACAGAAAGAGGAGAAGACAGAAGGGCATCTGGAGATAGGAGAAGACAGAAGGGCACCCATAGAGAGGAGATGACAGAATGGACTCCAGAGAGAAAAAAGAGCAGAAGGGCATGCAGAGAGAGGAGAGTAAAGAAGGGTATCCACAGAAAAGAGTACAGAAGGCCATACAGAGAGAGGAGAAGACAGAAGAGCATCTAGATAGAGGAGAGAACAGAAGGGCATCCAGAAAGGGGTCAGAAAAGAAGGGAATCCGGAAAAGGAGAAGACAGAAATGAATCCAGAGAGAGGAGAGAACAGAAGAGCATTCGGAGAGAGAAGAAGCCCAAAGGGCATCCAGAGAAAGGCGAGAACAGAAGGGCATCCAGAAGAGGAGAGGACAGAATGGCATCCAGAGAATGGAGAGAATGACGGGAATCCAGAGAGAGGAGAGAACAGAAGGGTATCCAGAGAATGGAGAGAACAGAAGGGCATCCAGAGAAAGGAGAGAACAGAAGGGTATGCAGAGAGGAGAGGACAGAAGGGCATCCACAGAGAGTACAAAACAGAAGGGCATTCAGGGAGATGAGAGAACAGAAGAGAATCCAGACAAAGGAGAGAACAGAAGGGCATTAAGGGAGAGCAGAAGACTGAAGAACATCCAGAGAGATGGGCATATGGAGAGAGGAAAATACAGAGAGGCATTCAGAGAGAGGAGAGGACAGTTTGCATCCAGTGAGAGGAGAGAACAGAAGGGCATCCAGAGAGAGGAGAAGACAGAAGGGAATCTAAAGTGAGGAGAGAATTCTAGGGCATACAGAGAGAGGAGAAGGCAGAAGGGCATCGGAAGTGAGGACAGAAGAGAAGGTCATCGGGAGAGAGGAGAAGACAGAAGTGTATCCAGAGAAAGGAGACGACAGAAGGGCATCTAGAGAGAGGAAAGGACAGAACGGCATCCAAGAGAGGAGAAGACAGAAGGGAATCCAGAGATAGGAGAGAATAGAAGGGCATCGAGAAATAGGAGAAGACAAAATGGCATTCAGAGAGAGGAGAGAATAGAAGGGCATCCAGAGAGAGGAAAGAGCAGAAAGGCATCCAGAGAGAGGAAAAAACAGAAGTTCATCCAGAGAGAGGAGAGATCAGAAGGGCGTCCAGATAGATGAGAATACAGAAGTGCATCCAGAGAGAGGAGAGAACTGAAGGGCATCCAGAGAAAGGAGAATACAGAAGTGCATCCAGAGAGAAGAGAGCACAGAAGCACATCAAGAGAGATGAGAGAATATTAGAGAATCCAGAAGAGGAGAGAACAGAAGGCCATCCAGAGAGAGCAGAAGACTGAAGGACATCCAGAGAGAGAAGAGGACTGAAGGGCATCCAGAGAGAGAAGAAGACAGAAGGGTATCCAGAGAGAGGAGAGGACAGAATGGCATCCAGTGAGAGGAGAGAACAGAAGGGCACCTAGAGAGAAGAGAAGACAGAAAGATAGCCATGTGTGAGGAAAAAATTGTTGGGCATCCAGAGAGTGAAGAAGACAGAAGGGTATCCAGAGAGAGGAGAGGACAGAATGGCATCCAGTGAGAGGAGAGAACAGAAGGGCACCTAGAGAGAAGAGAAGACAGAAAGATAGCCAGATGTGAGGAAAAAATTGTTGGGCATCCAGAGAGAGGAGAAGACCGAAGGGCATCGAGAGAGATGAGAGAACAGAAGGACATAGGGAGAGAGGAGAAGACAGAAGGGTAACCAGAGAGAACAGAGGACAGAAGGCCATCCAGAGAGAGGAGAGCACAGAAGTGCACCTTGAGAGACGAGAGAACAGAGAGGAATCCAGAGAGAATAGGGGACAGAAGGGCATCTAGAGAGGGGAGAAGAAAAAAAGGGAACCCTGAGAGAGAGAATACAGAATGGCATCCAGAGAGAGGAGAGGACAGAAAAGCATCCAGAGAGAGTAGAGAAAATAAGGTCATCTAGAGTGAATAGAGGACAGAAGGGCATGTAGAGAGAGCAGAGAACAGAAGGGTATTCAGAAAGAGGAGAAGAAAGATGGGTATCTGTAGATAGGATAAGACAGAAAGTAATCCAGAGAGAGGAGTGGACAAAATGGCCTTATAGAGAGAAGAGAGGAAAGAAGGGCATCCAGAGAGAGGAGAGGGCAGAAGGGCATCTACAGAAAACAGTAAAGTAGGGCATACAGAGAGAAGAGAATACAGAAGGGCATCCGGAACGAGGAGAAGAGGGAATGAATCTAGATGGAGAAGAGGACAGATGGGCATCCTGAGAGAGGAGAGTATAGAAGGGCATCCAAGAAGAGAAGAGAACAGAAGGTCATCCAGAGAGAGGAGAAGACAGAAGGGAATCCAGAGAGAGGAGAGAACAGAAGGGCATCCAGGGAGAGAAGAGGACACAAGGGCATCCAGAGAGAGGAGAGAACAGAAGGTTATCCTGAGAGAAGAAAGGACAAAAGGGCATCCAGATAGAGGAGACAACAGAAGGGCAACCAGAGAAATGAAAAGACAGAAGGGCATCTAGAGAGAGGAGAGGACAAAAGGACATCCGGAGAGAAGAGAGAACAGAAGTGAATCCAGAGAGATGATAGAACAGAAGAGAATCCAGAAAGAGCAGAGAATAGAAGCCCATCCAGAGAGAGCAGAAGACTGAAGGTCATCCAGAGAGAGAAGAGGACTGAAGGGCATCTGGAGAGAGCAGAAGAAAGAAGGGCATCCAGAGAGAGGATAGGAGAGAAAGGCATCCAGTAAGATGAGAGAACAGAAGGGCATCTAAAGAGAGGAAAGAAGAGAAAGGCATCTAGATAGAGGAGAGAACAGAAGGGCACCAAGAAAGAGGAGAGAACAGAAGGGCAACAAGAAAGAGGAGAGAACAGAAGGGCAACCAGAGAAGGAGAATACAGAAGCGAATCAAGAGAGAGGAGAGAACAGAAGGCCATTCAGAGAGAAGAGAGAACAGAATGGCATCGGAATAGAAGAGAAGACAGAAGGTCATCCACAGAGGAGATGACAGAAGGGCATCGAGAGAGAGGAGAAGAAATATAAAAAATCCAGAGAGAGGAGAGAACAGAAGTGCATTCAGAGAGAGGAGAAGACAGAAGGGAATCCAGAAAGAGGAGAGGGAAGAAGGACATTCCGAGAGAGGAGAGAACAATGGGTATCCAGAGAGAGGAGAAGACAGAAGAGCATCCAGAGAGAGGAGAAGGCAGAAGGGCATCCAGATAGAGGAGAAGACAGAAAGGCATCCAGAGCGAGGAGAGTACAAAAGGGCATCCAGAGAGAGGAGAAGACAGAAGCGCATCCGGAGAAAGGAGAGATCAGAAGGGAATCCAGAAAGAGGAGAGAACAGAAGAGCATCAAGAGAGAGGAGAAAACAGAAGGTATTCCAGAGAAAGGAGAGAACAGAAGGGCATCCATAGAGAGGAGAGAGCAGATGGGCCTCCAGAGAGAGAATAAGACAGAAGGGCATCTGGAGAGAGGAGAGAACAAAAGGGCATCCAGAAAGAGGAGAGAACAGAAGGTCATCAATAGAGAGGAGAAGACAGAGGGAGGAGAGAACAGAAGGGCATCCAGAGAGGAGACAGCAGAAGGGCATCCAGGGAGAGGAGAAGACAGTAGGACATCCCGAGAGAGTAGAGAACAGAAGGGCATTCAGAGAGAGGAGATGACAGAATGGAAGCCAGAGAAATGAGAAAACAGAAGGGCATAGGGAGAGAGAAGAATACAGAAGGGCATCCAGAGAATGGAGAGAACAAAAAGCATCCAGAGAAAGCAGAAGACAGAAGGGCATCCAGAGAGAATAGAGGATAGAAGGGCATCCAAGAGAGTAGAGTACAGAAGGGCATCCACAGGGAGGAGAAGACAGAAGGGCATCCAGATAGAGGAGAGGGAAGAAGGACATTCTGAGAAGGAGAGAACAATGGGCATCCAAAGAGAGGAGAAGACAGAAGGGCATCCAGAGAGAGGAGAAGGCAGAAGGGCATCCAGATAGAGGGGAAGACAGAAAGGCATCCGGAGAGAGGAGAGATCAGAATGGCATCCAGAAAGAGGAGAGAACAGAAGGGCATCAAGAGAGAGGAGAAAACAGAAGGTATTCCAGAGAGAGGAGAGAACAGAAGGGCATCCAGAGAGAGGAGAGAAGAGAGAGGCATCCAGAGAGAATAGAGGACAGAAAGAAATCTAGAGAGAGGAGAGAAGAGAAAGGCATCCAGCTAGAGGAGAAGACAAACAGGGAATCCAGAGAGAGGAGAGAACAGAAGGGCATCCAGATAGAAAAGAGGAGAGCAGGGCATCCAAGGAGAAGAGAGGACAGAAGGGTATCCATAGAGAGGAGTGTGACAAAGGGCATCCAGAGAGTGAAGAGGACTGACTGGATCCAGAGAGAGCAGAGAACAGAAAGCCATCAAGGGAGAGGAGAAGACAGAAGAGTATCCAGGGAGAAGAGAAAATAGAAGTGCATCCAGAGAGAGGAGAAGGCAGACAGTCATCCAGAGAGAGGAGAGGAAAGTTGGGAATCCACAGAAAAGATTACAGAAGGCCATACAGTGAGAGGTGAAGACAGAATGGCATCCAGAAAGAAGAGAGAACAGAATGGCATCCAGAAAGAAGAGAGAACAGAAGGGCATCCAGAGAGAGGAGAGGACAGAATTTCCTCCAGAGAGAAGAGAGAGCAGAAGGGAATCCAGAGAGAGGAGAGGAAAAAATGGCATCCACATAAAATAGTACAGAAGCCCATACAGATAGAGAAGACAGAAGGGCATCTAGATAGAGGAGAGACCAGAAGGTAATCCAGAAAGAGGAGAGAACAGAAGGGCATCCAGATAAGAAGAAGACAGAAGCGAATCCAGAGAGAGGAGAGAACAGAAGGGCATTTGGAGAAAGGAGAGAACTGAAGGGCATCAGGAGAGAGGAGAAGACAGAAGGTAACCCAGAGAGAGGAGATGGAAGAAGGGAATCCAGAGAGAGGAGAAGAAAAATAGGGAATCCAGAGAGTGCAGAGAACTGAAGTGCATCCAGAGATAGGAGAAGACAGAAGGGCAACCAGAGAGTTGAGAGGATAGAATGACATCCAGAGAGAGGAGAAGACAAAGGGGAATCCAGAGAGAGGAGAGAACAGAAGGGCTTCCAGAGAGAGGAGAGGACAGAAGGGCATCTAGAGAGAGCAGAGAACAGAAGGGCATCCAGAAAGAGGAGAAGACAGAAGGGCATCGTGAGATAGGAGAAGACAGAAGGGCATCGAGAGAGAGGAGAGGACAGAATTTCCTCCAGAGAGAAGACAGACAAGAAGGGCATCGAGAGAGAGGAGAGGAAAGAAGGGAATCCAAATAAAATAGTACAGAAGGCCGTACAGAGAGAGGAGAATACAGAACCACATCTAGATAGAGGATAGAACCGAAGGGCATGCAGAAAGTGGGGAGAAAGAAGGGCATCCATAGAAGGAGAAGAAAGAAGCGAATCCAGAGAGAGGGGAGAACAGAAGGGCATTCGGAGAGAGGAGAGAACAGAAGGGAATCTAGAGAGAGGAGAGACCAGAAGGGCATCAAGAGAGATTAGAGAACAGAAGGGCATCCAGAGAGAGGAGAGAGCAGAAGGGCATCTAAAGAGAGCAGAGAACAGAAGGGCATCCAGAAAGAGGAGAAGACAGAACAGAAGGGCATTGGGAGATAGGAAAAGACAGAAGGGCATCCGCAGAGCGGAGAGAATAGAAGAATATCCAGAGAAAGGAGAAGTCAGAAGAGAAGCCGGAGAGATGAGAGAACAGACGGTTATAGGGAGAGAGAAGACAGAAGGGCATCCAGAGAGAGAAGAGAGCAGAAGAGCATCCAGAGAGAGAAGACAGAAGGGAAGGTGGCGAGATGAGAGAACAGAAGGGCATAGGGAAAGAGGAGAAGTCAGAAGGGCATCCAGAGAGAGGAGAGGATAGAAGGGCATCCAGTGGGAGGAGAATATAGAAGGGCATCCAGAGAGAGGAGTGGGAAGAAGGACATCCCGAAAGAGAAGAAAACAAAGGGCATCCACAGTGAGGAGAAGACAGAAGGGCATCCAGAGAGAGGAGAGGATGAAAGGGCATAGGGAGAGAGGAGAAGACAGAAGGGCATACAGAGAATGGAGAGAACAGAAGGGCATCTAGAGAGAGGAGAAGAGAGATGGGCATCCGGAGAGAGGAGAGAACAGAAGGGCATCCAGAGAAAGGAGAGAGCTGAAGGGTATCCAGAGAGAGGAGAAGAGATAAGGGCATCCAGAGAGAGTAGAGAACAGAAGGGCATCCAGAAAGAAGAGAGAACAGAAGGGCTTCAAGAGAGAGGAGAAGATAGAAGGGAATCCAGATGGAGGAGAGCACAGAAGGTCATCAAGTGAGAGGAGAGAGCAGAAGGGCATCCAGACGGAGAAGAGGATACAAGAGCACCCAGAAAAAGGAGAGAACAGAAGGGCAACCAGAGAGGCAAGAGAACAGAAAGACATCCAGAAAGAATAGAGGACAGAAGGGCATCTAGAGAGAGGAAAGAAGAGAAGGGCATCCAGAGAGAGGAGAAGACAAAAAGGGAATGCAGAGAGAGGAGAGAACCGAAGGACATCCAGAGAGAGGAGAGGACAGAAGGGCATCCAGATAGAGGAGAGGAAAGAAAGGCATACAGAGAGAGGAGAGGACAGAATGGCACCCAGAGAGAGGAGATATCAGAAGGACATCCATGGAGAGGAGAGTTTAGAAGGGTATCCAGAGAGAAAAAAGAACATAAGAGCAACCAGAGAGATGAGAGGACAGAAGGGCATGTAGAGAGAGGAGAGAACCAAACGGCATCCTGATAGAGGAGAGAAGAGAAGGGCATCCAGTTAGAGAAGAAGACAGAAGGGCATGTAGAGAGAGGAGAGGACAGAAGGGCATCCAGAAACAGGAGAGCACAGAAGGGCATCCAGAGAGTCAATAGAATAGAAATAGCATCTAGTGGGAGGAGAGAATTAAAGGGCATCCTAAAAGAGGAGAAGACAAAAAGGGAATCCAGAGAGAAAAGAGAACAGAAGGGCATAGAGAGAGTAGAGGACAGAAGGGCATGCAGAGAGAGGAGAGTGAAAAAGAGCACACAGAGTGAAGAGAGGATAGAAGGGACCCAGAGAGAGGAGAGATCAGAAGAACATCCATGGAAAGGAGAGTTCAGAAGGGCATCCAGAGAGAGTAGAAGACCGAATCACATCCACAGAGAGGAGAGAACTGAAGGGCCTCCAGAGAGCAGAGAAGACAAAAGGGCATCAAGAGAGAGGAGAGAACATAAGGACATCCAGAGAGATGAGAGCACAGAAGTTCATGTAGAGAGGAGAGAACAAATGTTATCCTGAGAGAGGAGAAAAGAGAGAAGAGAAGGGCATCCAGAGAGAGAAGAAGACAGAAGGCATGCAAAGAGAGGAAAGGACAGAAGGGCATCAAGAGAGAGAGGAGAGTATAGAAGGGCATCCAGAGGGAGGAGAGAATAGAAGGGCATCCAGATAGAGGAGAATGCAGAAGGGCACCCAAAGAGAGGAGAAGTCTGAAGGGCATCTAGAGAGAAGAGAACAGAAGGGCATCCAGAGAAAGAAGAAAACAGAAGGGCATCCAAAGAGAGGAGAAGACAGAATAGAATCTAGAGAGAGGAGAAGACAGAAGGGCATTCGGAGAGAGGAGAGAAAAGAAGGGCATCCAGAGAGAGGAGAGAACAGAAGGGCATCCAGAGAGAGGAGAGACCAGAAGGGCATCCAGAGAGAGGAGATAACAGAAGGGCATCCAGAGAGAGGAGAAGACAGATGGGCATCCAGAGAGAGAAGAGTACAAAAGGTCGTCCAGAGAGAGGAGAGAACAGAAGGGCATCCAGAAAGAGGAGAAAACAGAAGGGTGTCTAGAGAGAGGAGAGAACAGAATGGCATCCGGAAATAAGAGAAGACAGAGGTATCCAGATGGAGAAGAATACCGACGGGCATCCTGATAGAGGAGAGGACAGAAGGGCATTCAGGGAGAGAAGAGAACAGAAGGGCACCCAGAGAGATGAGAGGACAGAAGGGCATCTAGAGAAGGCAGAGAACAGAAGGGCATCCAGGAAGGGGAGAAGACAGAGAAGCATCAGGAGATTAGGAGAATACAGAAGGGCATCCAGAGAGAGGAGATGATAGAAGGGCATCCAGAGAGAGAGGAGAAGACAGAAGGAATCCATAGAGAGGAGAGAACAGAAGGGCATCCAGAGAGAGGAGAAGACAGAAGGGAATCCAGAGTGAGGAGAGAACAGAACAGAATCCAGAGAGAGGAGAGGGCAGAAGGGGATCCAAAAAGAGGAGAAGACAGAAAGGCATCCAGAGTGAGGAGAGAACAGAAGGGCATCTAGAGAGAAGAGAAGACAGAAGGATATACAGAGTGAGGAGAAAATTGTCGGGTATCCTGAGAGGGGAGAAGACAGAAGGGAATCTAGAGTGAGGAGATAATAGTAGGGAATCCAGAGAGAGGAGAGAGCAGAAGGGCATCCTGAGAGAGGAGAAGACAGAAGGGCATCCGGAGAGAGGATAGAACAAAAGGGCATCTGGAAATTGGAGTAGAGAGAAGGCATTCAGATGGAGAAGTGGACTGACAGGCATCCTGAGAGAGGAGAAGACAGAAGGGTATTCAGGGAGAGAAGAGAACAGAAGGGCATCCAGAGAGAGGAGAGGACAGAAGGGCATCTCGGGAAAGCAGAGAACAGAAGGGCATCCAGGAAGGGGAGAAGACAGAGAAGCATCGGGAGATAGGAGAAGACAGAAAGGCATCCAGAAAAAGGAGAATACAGAACGGAATCCAGAGAAAGGAGAAGAAAGAATGGCTTCCAGAGAGAGTAGAGAACAGAAGGGCATCCAGAAAGAGGAAAAAACAAAAGGGCATCCAAAGAGAGGAGAAGACAGAAGGGAATCCAGAGAAAGGAGAAGATAGAAGGGCATCCAGAGAGAGGAGAGGACAGAAGGGCATCTAGGGAAAGCATAGAACAGAAGGGTATACAGGAAAAGGAGAAGACAGAGGGGCTTCAGGAGATAGGAGAAGACAGAAAGGCATCCAGAGAGAGGAGAGTACAGAAGGGCATCCAGAGAGAGAAGAAGACAGAAGGGAATCCATACAGAGGAGAGAACAGAAGGGCATCCAGAGAAAGAAGAAGACAGAAGAAAATCCAGAGAGAGGAGAGAACAGAACAGAATCCAGAGAGAGGAGAGAGCAGAAGAGCATCCAAATAGAGGAGAAGACAGAAAGGAATCCGGAGTGAGGAGAGAAAAGAAGGCCATCTAGAGAGAAGAGAAGACAGAAGGATATACAGAGTGTGAAGGAAATTGTCGGGCATCCAGAGAGGGGAGAAGACAGAAGGGAATCTAGAGTGAGGAGATAATGGGAGGGGATCCAGAGAGAGTAGAGAGCAGAAGGGCATTCAGAGAGAGGAGAAAACAGAAGGGCATGCAGAGAGAGGAGAGAACAGAAGGGCATCCAGAAAGAGGAGAAAACAGAAGGGCATCCAAAGAGAGGAGAAGACAGAAGGTAGTCCAGGGAGAGGAGAAGACAGAAAGGCATCCAGAGAGAGGAGAGAACAGAAGGGTATCCAGAGAGAGGAGAGAGCAGAAGGGCATCCAGAGAGAGAAAAAGACAGATGGGCATCCAGAGAGAGGAGAGGACAGAAGGGCATCCAGAGATAGGAAAGGACAGAAGGGCATCCACAATTTTGAGAAAACAGAAGGGCATCCAGAGAGAGGAGAGAACAGAAGGGCATCCAGAAATAGGAGTAGAGAGAAGGCATCCAGATGTAGAAGAGGACCGACTGGCATCCTGAAACAGGAGAGAACAGAAGGGCATTCAGGGAGAGAAGAGAACAGAAGGACATCCAGCAAGAGGAGAAGACAGAAGGGCATCTAGGAAAAGCAGAGAACAGAAGGGCATCACGTAAGAGGAGAAGACAGAGAAGCATCGGGAGATAGGAGAAGACAGAAGGGCATCCAGAGAGAGGAGAGGACAGAAGGGCATCCAGAGAGAGGAGAATACAGAAGGGAATCCATAGAGAGGAGAGAACAGAAGGGCACCCAGAGAGACGAGAAGACAGAAGGCCATCCAGAGAGAGGAGAAGACAGATGGGCATCCAGAGAGAGGAGAGGACAGTAGGTCATCCATAGAGAGGAGAGAACAGAAGGGCCTCCACAAAGAGTAGAAAACAGAAGGGCGTCTAGAGAGAGGAGAGAACAGAAAGGCCTCCGGAAATAGGAGTAGAGAGAAGTCATCCAGATGGAGAAGAGTACCGACGGGCATCCTGAGAGAGGAGAGGACAGAAGGGCATTCAGGGAAAGAAGAGAACAGAAGGTCATCCAGAGAGAGGAGAGGACAGAAAGGCATCTAGGGAAAGCAGAGAACAGAAGGGCGTCCAGGAAGGGGAGAGGACAGAGGGGCATCGGGAAATAGAAGAAGACAGAAGGGCATCCAGAGAGAGGAGAGGACAGAAGGGCATCCAGAGATAGGAGAAGACAGCAGGGAATCCATAGAGATGAGAGAACAGAAGGGCATCAAGAGAGATGAGAAGACAGAAGGGAATCCAGAGAGAGGAGAGAACAGAACAGAATCCAGAGAGAGGAGAGAGCAGAAAAACATCCAAAGAGAAGAGAAGACAGAAGGGCATACGGAGTGAGGAGAGAAAACAAGGGCATCTAGAGAGAAGAGAAGACAGAAGAATATACAGAGTGAGGACAATATTGTCGGGTATCCAGAGAGGTGAGAAGACAGAAGGCAATCTAGGGTGAGGAGATAATGGTAGGGAATCCAGAGAGAGGAGAGTGCAGAAGGGCATCCAGAGAGAGGAGAAGACAGAAGGGCATCTGGAGAGAGGAGAGAACAGCAGGGCATCCAGAAAGAGAAGAAAACAGAAGGGCATCCAGAGAGAGGACAAGACAGAAGGGCATCTGGAGAGAGGAGAGAGGAGAAGGGCATCTAGAGAGAGGAGAGAGCAGAAGGGCATCCAGAGAGAGGAGAAGACAGATGGGCATCCAGAGAGAGGAGATGACAGAAGGGCATCCAGAGATCGGAGAGAACAGAAGGGCATCCACAAAGAGGAGAAAACAGAAGGTCATCCAGAGAGAGGAGAGAAAAGAAGGGCATCGGGAAATAGGAGTAGAGAGAAGGCATCCAGATGGAGAAGAGGACGAACGGGCTTCCTGAGAGAGGAGACGACAGAAGGTCATTCAGGGAGAGAAGAGAACAGAAGGGATCCAGAGGAGGAGATGACAGAAGGGCATCTAGGGAAAGCCGAGAACAGAAGGGCATCCAGGAAAGGGAGAAGACAGAGGAGCATCGAGAGATAGGAGAAGACAGATGGGCCTCCAGAGAAAGGAGAGGACAGAAGGGAATCTAGAGTGATTAGAGAATTGTAGGGCATCCAGAGAGAGGAGAAGACAGAAGGGGATTGGAAGAGAGGAGAAAAGCAAAGGGCATCCAGAGAGAGGAGAAGACAGATGGGAATCCATAGAGAGGAGAGAACAGAAAGGCATCCAGAGAGAGGAGAAGACAGAAGGGAATCTAGAGAGAGGAGAGAACAGAACAGAATCCAGAGAGAGGAGAGAACATAAGTGCATCAAAGAGAGGAGAAGACAGAAGGGCATCTAAAGAGAGAAGAAATTAAAAAGCCAATATAGAGAGTGGAGAGAACAGAAGGGCTTCCAAAGGGAGGAGAATACAGTAGGGCCTCAAGAGAAAGGAGAGGACAGACGGGCATCAAGAGAGAGGAGAAGACAGAAGAGAATCCATAGAGACGATAGAACAGAAGGGCATCCAGACAGAGGAGAAGACAGAAGGGAATCCAGAGAGATGAGAGAACAGAAGGGCATCTAGAGAGAAGAGAAGACAGAAGGATATCCAGAGTGAAGGAAAATTGTCGGGCAACTGGAGAGGAGAGAAGACAGAAAAGAATCTAGAGTGAGGAGATAATCGTAGGGCATCCAGAGAGAGGAGAGAGCAGAAGGGCATCCATAGAAAGGAGAAGACAGAAGGGCATCCGGAGAGAGGAGAAAACAGAAGGGCATCCAGAAAGAGGAGAAAACAGAAAGGCATCAAAAGAGAGGAGAAGACAGAAGGGAATCCAGAGAGAGGAGAAGACAGAAGGGCATCTGAAGAGAGGAGAGAGCAGAAGGGCTTCCAGAGAGAGGAGAAGACAGATGGGTACCCAGAGAGAGGAGAGCACAGAAGGTCATCCAGAGAGAGGAGAGAACAGAAGAGCATCCACAAATTGGAAAAAACAGAAGGGCATCCAGAGAGAGAAGAGAACACTAGGGCCTCCAGAAATAGGAGTAGAGACAAGTCATCCAGATGAAGAAGAGGAACGACGGGCATCCTGAGAGAGGAGAGGACAGAAGGGCATCCAGGAATGGGAGAAGACAGAGGGGCATCGGGATATAGGAGAAGGCAGAAGGGCATCAGAGAGAGGAGAGGACAGAAGGGCATCCAGAGAGGGGAGAAGACAGAAGGGAATCTAGAGTGTGAAGATAATGGGAGGGAATCCAGAGAGAGTAGAGAGCAGAAGGGTATCCAGAGGGAGGAGAAGACAGAAGGGCATCCGGAGAGAGGAGAGAACAGAAGGGCATCCAGAAGGAGGAGAAAACAGAAGTGCATCCAAAGAGAGGAGAAGACAGAAGGGCATCCCGAGAGAGGAGAGAGGAGAAGGGCAACCAGAGAGAGGTGAAGACAGATGGGCATCCAGAGAGAGGAGAGGACAGAAGGGCATCCAGAGAGAGGAGAGAACAGAAGGGCATCTGTTAATAGGAGAAGAGAGGAGGCATCCAGATGGAGAAGAGGACCGATGGGCATCCTGTGAAAGGAGAGGTCAGGAGGGCATTCAGGGAGAGAAGAGAACATAAGGGCATCCAGAGAGAGGAGAGGACAAAAGGGTGTCTAGAGAGAGCAGAGTACAGAAGGGCATCAAGAAAGAGGAGAAACCAGAAGGGCATCAGGAGATAGGAGAAGACAGAAGGGCATCCAGAGAGAGGAGGAGACAGAATTTCCTCCAGAGGGAAGACACAGCAAAAGGGCATGCAGAGAGAGGAGAGGAAAGGGGGGCATCCACATAAAATAATACAGAATGCCATACACAGAGAGGAGAAGACAGAAGGGCATCTAGATAAAAGAGAGAACAGAAGGGCATCTAGCAAGAGAGGAGAACAGAAGGGCATCCAGAGAAGGAGAAGACAGAGCGAATCCAGAGAGAGGAGAGAACAGAAGGGCATCCAGAGAGAGGAGAGAGCAGAAGGGCCTCAAGAGAGAGGAGAGAACAGAAGGGCACCCAGAGAGAGGAGAGAACAGATGGGCATCCAGATAGAAGAGAAAGAGAAGGGAAGCTGGAGATTGAGAGAAAAGAAGGGCATAGGGAGAGAGAAGACCAAAGGACATCCAGAGAGGGGAGAGTACAGAAGGGCATAGAGAGGGAGGAGAGAACAGAAGGGCATCCAAAAAGAGGAGAGTACAGAAGGGCATCAAGAGAGAGGAGAAGAAAGAAGAGAATCCAGAGAGAGGAGAGTAAAGAAGGGCATCCAGAGAGAAGACAGAAGGGAAGCTGGAGATCGAGAAAACAGAAGGGCATAGGGAGAGAGAAGAAGACAGAAGGGCATCCACAGAGTGAAGAGTACAGAAGGGCATCCAGAGGGAGGATAAAACAGAAGGGCATCCAGAGAGGAGAACAAAGAAGGGCATCCCGTGAGAGGAGAGAACTAAGGGCATCCAGAGAGAGGAGAAGACAGAAGAACATCCAAAGTTAGGAGGGGACAGAATTTCCTCCAGAGAGAAGGCAGAGCAGAAGGGCATCCATAGAGTGGAGAGGAAAGAAGCGCATTCACATAAAATAGTACAGAAGGCCATACAGAGAGAGGAGAAGACAGAAGGGCATTTAGATAGAGGAGAGAACAGAAGTGCATCCAGAAAGAGGAGAGAACAGAAGGGCATCCAGAGAAGGAGAAGACAGAATCGAGTCCAGAGAGAGGAGAGAACAGAAGGGCATTCGGAGAGAGTAGAGAACAAAAGGGCATCGGGAGAGAGGAGAAGAAAGAAGGTCATCCAGAGAGAGGAGGGAACAGAAATGCATAAAGAGAGAGGAGAAGACAGAAGGGCATCCGGAGAGAGGATAGAACAGATGGGCATCCAGTGAGAGGAGAAGACAGAAGGGAAGCTGGAGATCGAGAGAACAGAAGGGCATAGGGAGAGAGAAGAAGACAGAAGGGCATCCAGAGAGGGGAGAGTGCCGTAGGGCATCCAGAGGGAGGAGAAAACAGAAGGGCATCCAGAGAGAGGAAAGGGAAGAAGGGCATCTCGTGAGAGGAGAGAACATAGGGCAACCAGAGAGAGGAGAAGACAGAAGGGCATCCAGAGGTAGGAGAAGACATAAGGGCATCCAGAGAGAGGAGAGGATAAAACAGCATCTAGAGGGAGGAGAAAACAGAAGGGAATCCAGAGAAGGAGAGAACAGAAGGTCATCCAGATAGAGAAGAGGACAGAAGGGCATCCAGAGAGAGGAGAAGGCAGAAGGGCATCCAGAGAGAGGAGGGTGAAGAAGGGCATCCATAGACAGGAGAGGACAGAAGGGATCCAGAGAGAGGGGAGAACAGAAAGCCATCCAGAGAGAGGAGAAGACATAAGGGCATTTATGGACAGTAGAGAATAAAACGGTATCCAGATATCGTAGAAGACAGAAGAACATCCAAAGAGAGGAGAGAACATAAGGGCATCCAGAGAAAATAGAGGACAGAAGCGCATGTAGAGAGAGGAGAGAACAGAAGGTTATCCAGAAAGATGAGAAGACATAGGGGCATCGGGAGATAGGAGAAGACAGAAGGTCTTCCAGAGAGAGGAGAAGACAGAATGGCCTCCAGAAAGCAGAGAGAAAAGAAGGGCATCCAGAGAGAGGAGAGGTCACAAGGGCATCCACAGAAAAGAGTAAAGAAGGCCATACAGATAGAGGAGAAGACAGAAGGGCATCTAGATAGAGGAAAGAACAGAAAGGCATCTAGAAAGAGGAGAGAAGAGAAGGGCATCCAGAGAAGGAGAAGACAGAAGGACATCCCAAGATCAGAGAGAACAGAAGGGCATTCGGAGAGAGGAGAGAACAGAAGGGCATCGGGAGAGAGGAGAAGACAGAAGGTCATCCAGAGAGAGGGGAGAACAGAAATGCATCCAGAGAGAGGAGAAGACAGAAGGGCATCCAGAGAGATGACAGGATAAAACATCATGCAGAGAGAGGAGAGAACAGAAGGGCATCCAGAGAGAGGAGAGAACAGAAGGGCATCCAGAGAGAGGAGAGACCAGAAGGGCATCCAGAGAGAGGAGAGAACAGAAGGGCATCCAGAGAGAGGAGAGAACAGAAGGGCATCCAGAGAGAGGAGAGCACAGAAGTGCATCTTGAAAGAGGAGAAGAGAGAAGGCATCCAGATGGAGAAGAGGACAGACGGGCATCCTGAGAGAGGAAAGGACATAAGGGCATCCAGGAGAGAAGATAACAGAAGGGCATCCGGAGAGAGGAGAGGACAGAAGGGCATCCAGAGAGAGCAGAGAACAGAAGGGCATCCGGAGAGAGGAGAGGACAGAATGGCCTCCAGAGAGAAGTGAAAGCAGATGGCATTCAGAGAGAGGAGAGGAAAGTAACACATCCACAGAAAAGAGTACAAAAGGCCATACAGAAAGAGGAGAAAACAGAAGGGCATCCAGAAAGAGGTGAGTACAGAAGGGCATTCAGAGAGAAAAGAAGACAGAAGGGAATCTAGAGTGAGGAGAGAATTGTAGGGCATCCAGAGAGAGGAGAACACAGAAGGGCATCGGAAGAGAGGAGAGAAGAAAAGGGCATCTGGAGGGAGGAGAAGACAGAAGGGCATTCAGAGAGAGGAGAAATTAAAAAGCTAATACAGAGAGTGGAGAGAACAGAAGGGCTTCCAGAGAGAGGAGAAGCCAGAAGGGCATCTAGAGAGAGGAGAATACAGAAGGGCACCCAGAGAGAGTAGAAGTCAGAAGGAAATCCATAGAGAGGAGAGAACAGAAGGGCATCCAGAGAGAGGAGAAGACAGTAGGGAATCTAGAGAGAGGAGAGAACAGAACAGAATCCAGAGAGAGGAGAGAGCAGAAGGGCATCCAAAGAGAGGAGAAGACAGAAGGGCATCCAGAATGATTAGAGAACAGAAGGGCAGTCAGGGAGAGGAGAAGGCAGAATGGCATCCAGAGGGAGAGATCAGGAGAGCATCAGGAAAGAGAAGAGAACACAAGGGCATCCAGAGAGAGGAGAGAACAGAAGGGCATCCATAGAGAGTAGAGAACAGATGGGTATCCATCGACAGAAGAGGACAAAAGGGCATCTAACGAGAGAAGAGAACAGAAGGGCATCCAGAAATAGGAAAAGACAGAAGGGCATTGGGAGATAGGAGAAGACAGAAGGGCATGCATAGATAGGAGAGGACAGAAGGGCATCCAGAGAGAGGAGAGAACAGAAGGGATCGAGAGCGAGCAGAGAACTGAAATCCATCCAGAGTGAGGAGAAGACAGAAGGGCATCTAGATAGAGGAGAGAACAGAAGAGCATTCAGAGACAGTAGAAAACAGAAGGGTATCCATAGAGAGGAGAGGACAATAGGGCATCCAAAGAGAGGAGAGAACAGAAGGGCATCAAGAAAAAGGAGAAGACAGAAGGCATCCAGCGAGAGGAGAGGACATAAGGACATCCCGAGAGAAGAGAGAACAGAAGCACATGCAGAGAGAACAGAAGACTGAAGGACATCCAGAGAGAGAAGAGGACTGAAGGACATCCGGAGAGAGAAGAAGACAGAAGGGCATCCAGAGAGAGGAGAGGACAGAATAGCATCCATTGAGTGTAGAGAACAGAATGGCATCTAGAGAGAAGAGAATAGAGAAGGATATACAGAGTGAGGAGAAAATCGTCGGGAATCCAGAGAGAGGAGAAGAAAAAAGTCATCCAAAATGAGGAGAGAAAAGAAGGGCATCTAGAGAGAGGAGAGAGCAGATGGGCATCCAGAAAGAGGAGAATAGTGAAGTGCATCTAGAAAGAGGAAAAGACAGAAGCAAATCCCGAGAGAGGAGAGAACAGAAGGGCATCTAGAGAGAGGAGAAGACAGAAAGGCATCCAAAATGAGGAGAGAAAAGAAGGGCATCCAGAGAGAGGAGAAGACAGAAGTGCATCCCTAAAGAGAAGAGAACAGAAGGGCATCCAGATAGAGGAGAGAACAGAACAGAATCCAGAGAGAGGAAGAGCATAAAGGCATCCAGAGCAAGGAGAAGACAGAGGGGCATCTAGAATGAGGAGAGATAAGAAGGGCATCCAGAGAGAGGAGAGGGCAGATGGGCATCCAGAGAGAAATGAAACCAGAAGGGCAAGCAGAGAGAGGAGAAAACAGAAGGGCATCCAGAGAGAGGAGAAGACAGTAGTGCATCCAGAGAGAGGAGAGAACAGAAAGGCATCCAGAAAGAGGAGAGAACAGAAGGGCATCCAGAAGGAGGATAAGACAGAAGGGAAGCCAGAGTTAGGAGATAAGAGAAGGTCATTAGGAGAGAGGAGAAGACAGAATGGCATCCAGAGAGAGGAGAGAACAGAAGGACATCCAGAGAGAGGAGAGAACAGAAGGGTATCCATAGAGAGGAGAGGACAAAAGGGCATTCAGAGAGAGGAGAGAACAGAAGGGCATCCAGAGAAAGGGGAAGACTGAAGGGCATCCAGAGAGAGGAGAGGACATAAGGACATCCCGAGAGAAGAGACAACAGAGGCACATCTAGAGAGATGAGTGAACATTATAGATTCCAGAAATAGGAGAGAACAGAAGCCCATCCAGAGAGGGCAGAAGACTGAAGGACATCCAGAGAAAGAAGAGGACTGAACGGCATCAGGAGAGAGAAGAAGACAGAAGGGCATCCAGAGAGAGGAGAGGACAGAATGGCATCCAGTGACAGGAGAGAACATAAATGCATCTAGAGAGAAGAGAAGAAAGCAGGATATCCAGAGCGAGGAGAAAATTCTAGGGCATCCAGAGAGAGGAGAAGACAGAAGGCCATCCAGAGAGAGAAGAAGACAGAAGGGCATCCAGAGAGAGGAGAGGACAGAATGGCATCCAGTGACAAGAGAGATCAGAAGGGCATCTAGAGAGAAGAGAAGACAGAAGGATA
The DNA here is from genome assembly GCF_011762505.2 of Arvicanthis niloticus. Classification (NCBI taxonomy): domain Eukaryota; kingdom Metazoa; phylum Chordata; class Mammalia; order Rodentia; family Muridae; genus Arvicanthis; species Arvicanthis niloticus. The sequence continues at coordinate 59,831 of NW_023046097.1, forward strand.
TCCAGAGTCAGGAGAAAATTGTAGGGCATCTAGAGAGAAGAAAAGACAGAAGAGCATCAGGAGAAACTAGGGAACAGAAGGGCATAGGGAGAGAGGAGAAGACAGAAGGGCATCCAGAGAGAGGAGAGGAAAGAAGGGCATCCAGAGAGAGGAGAGGACAGAAGGGCATTCGGAGAGAGGAGAGAACAGAATGGCATCCAGAAACAGGAGAGAACAGATGGTCATCCAAAAAGAGGAGAAGACAGAAGAAAAGCTTGAGATCGAGAGAACAGAAGGTCATAGGGAGAGAGGAGAAGACAGAAGGACATCCAGAGAGAGGAGAGTATAGAAGGACATCCAGAGGGAGGAGAGAACAGAAGGGCATCCATAAATAGGAGAAGAGATGAGGCATCCAGATGGAGAAGGGGACCGATGGGCATCCTGAGAAAGGAGAGGACAGAAGGGCAATCAGGGAGAGAAGAGAACAGAAGGGCATCCAGCGAGAGGAGAGGACAGAAGGGTATCTAGAGAGAGCAGAGAACAGAAGGGCATCAAGAGAGAGGAGAAGACAGAAGGGAATCCAGAGAGAGAAAAAGACAGAAGGGAAGTCAGTGAGACGAGAGAACAGAAGGGCATAAGGAGAGAGGAGAAGACAGAAGGGCATCCAGAAAGAGGAGATGACAGAAGGGCATGCAGATGTAGGAGAAGACAGAAGGGCATCCAGAGAGAGGAGAGGGAAGAAGGGCATTCCAAGAGAGGAGAGAACAAAGGGCATCCAGAGAGAGGAGGAGACAGAATTTCCTTCATGGAGAAGACAGAGCAGAAGGGCAACCAGCGAGAGGAGAGAAAAGAAGGGCATTCACATAACATAGTACAGAAGGCCATACAGAGAAATGAGAAGACAGAAGGGCATCTAGATAGAGGAGAGAATAGTAGGGCATCCAGAAAGAGGAGAGAACAGAAGGGCATCCAGAGAAGGAGAAGACAGAGCGAATCCAGAGAGAGGAGAGGACAGAAGGGCATTCGGAGAGAGGAGGAAACAGAGGTCATCGGGAGAGAAGAGAAAACAGAAGGTCATCCAGAGAGAGGAGAGAACAGAAATGCATCCAGAGAGAAGAGAAGACAGGCATCCAGCGAGAGGAGAGGATAAAACAGCATCCAGAGAGAGGAGAAGACAGAATGGAATCCAGAGAGAGGAGAGAACAGAAAGCCATCCAGAAAGAGGAAAAGACAGAAGGGCATCTATAGAGAGTAGAGAACAGAAGGGCATCCAGAGAGAGGAGAGATCAGAAGGACATCCATGGAGAGGAGTGTTAAGAAGGGCATCCAGAGAGAGGAGAAGTCAGAAATTCATCCAAAGAGAGGAGAGAACTGAAGGGCATCAAGAGAGCAGAGAAGACAGAAGGGCATCCAGAGAGAGGAGAGAACTTTAGGGCATCCACAGAGATGAGAGGACAGAAGTTCCTGTAGAGAAGAGAGAACAAAAGGGCATCCAGAGAGAGGAGAGAATAGAAGGGCATCCAGAGAGAGAAGGAGACAGAAGGGCATGCAGAGAGAGGAGAGGACAGAAGAGGATCAAGTGCGAGGAGAGTACAGAAGGGCATCCAGAGGGAGGAGAAAAAAGAAGGGCATCCAAATGGAGGAGAATACAAAAGGGCACCCAGAGAGAGGAAAGGAGAGATGGGCATCCAGAGAGATGAGAGAACAGAAGGGCATCCAGAGACAGGAGAAAACAGAAAGGCTTCCAGAGAGAGAAGAGCACATAGGCACATCTGGAAAGAGGAGAAGAGAGATGGCATCCAGATGGCAAAGAGGACAAATGGGCCTCCTGAGAGAGGAGAGGACAGAATGGCATCTAGATATAGGAGAGGACAGAAGAGCATCGAGAGAGTGGACTGAATAACGGCATGCAGAGAGAGGAGAGGACAGAAGGGATCCAGAGAGAGGAGAGAACGGAAAGCCATCCAGAGTGAGAAGAAGACAGAAGGGCATCTAGAGACAGGAGAGAACAGAAGGGCATCCAGAGAGAGGAAAGCTCAAAAGGGCATCCATGGAGAAGAGAGTTCAGAAGGGCATCCAGAAATAGAAGACAGAAACGCATCTACATAGAGGAGAGTACTAAAGGGCATCCAGAGAGTGGAGAAGACAGAACGGCATCCAGAGAGAGGAGAGAGCATAAGGGCATCCAGAGAGATGAGAGGACAGAAGGGCATGTAGAGAGAGGAGAGAACAAATGGGCATCCACAGAGAGGAGAGAAGAGGAGGGAATCCAGAGAGAGAAGAAGACAGGAGAACATGCAGAGAGAGGAGAGGACAGAAGGGCATCCAGAGAGAGAAGAGAACAGAAGGGCATCCATAGAGAGGAGAAACAGAAGGGCTTCCAGAGAGAGGAGAGCACAGAAGCACATATGGAATGAGGAGAAGAGAGAAGGCATCCTGAGAGAAGAGAGGACAGAAAGGCATCCAGGAGAGAAGAGAACAGAAGGGCATCCAGAGAGAGGAGAGGACAGAAGGGCATAAAGAGAGAGGACAGGACAGAAGGGCATCTAGAGAAAGCAGAGTATAGAAGGGCATCCAGAAAGAGAAGACAGAAGGGCATCGGGAGATAGGAGAAGACAGAGGGCATCCAGAGAAAGGAGAGTACACAATGACCTCCAGAGAAAAGAGAAGGCAGAGGGCATCCAGAGAGAGGAGAGGAAAGTGAAGCATCCACGGAAAAGAGTACAGAAGGACATACAGAGAGAGGAGAAAACAGAAGGGGATACAGAAAGAGGTGAGAACAGAAGGGCATTCAGAGAGAAAAGAAGACAGAAGGGAATCTAGAGTGAGGAGAGAATTGTAGGGCATCCAGAGAGAGGAGAAGACAGAAGGACATCAGAAGAGAGGAGAGAAGAGAAGGGCATCGGGAGAGAGGAGAAGACAGAATGGCATTTAGAGAGAGGAGATGAGAGAAGGGTATTCAGAGAGAGGAGAGGACAGAAGAGCATCCAGAGAGAGAGGAGAGTACAGAAGGGCATCCAGAGAGAGGAGAGAACAGAAGGGCATCCAGAGAGAAGCAAAGACAGAAGGATATCCAGAATGAGGAGAAAATTGTCGGGCATACATAGAGAGGAGAATACAGAAGGGCATATGCCGAGACTAGGGTACATAAGGGCATAGGGAGAGAGGAGAAGACAGAAGGGCATCCACAGAGAGGAGAGGACAGAAGGACATCCAGAGGGAGGAGAGAGCAGAAGGGCATCCAGAGAGAGGAGAGACCAGAAGGGCATCCACAGAGAGGAGAAGACAGATGGGTATCCAGAGAGAGGAGGAGACAGAATTTCCTCCAGAGAGAAGACAGAGCAGAAGGGCATCCAGAGAGAGGAGAGCAAAGAAGGGCATCCACATAAAATAGTAAAGAAGGCCATACAGAGAGAGGAGAAGACAGAACGGCATCTAGATAGAGGAGAGAACAGAAGGGCATCTAGAGAGAGGAGAGAACACAAGGGAATGCAGAGAAAAAGAAGACAGAGAAAATCCAGAGAGAGGAGAGAACAGAAGGGCATTCAGACGGGAGAGAACAGAAGAGTATTGGGAGAGAGGAGAAGACAGAAGTCATCCAGGGAGAGGAGAGAACAGAAGTGCATCCAGAGAGAAGAGAAGACAGAAGGGAATCCAGAGAGAGGAGAGGATAGAACGGCTTCCAGAGAGAGGAGAAGATACAAGGGCTTTGGGAGAGATGAGGGAACAGAAAGTCATAGGGAGAGAGGAGAAGATAGAAGGGCATCCAGAGAGAGGAGAGGACAGAAGGGCATCCAGAGAAAAGAGAGAGCAGAGAGTCAGCCAGAGAGAGGTAGAGGATAAAAATGCAATCCAGAGAGAGGAGAGAACAGAAGGGAATCAAGAGAGTGGAGAGGACAGAAGGGCATCCAAAGAGAGGAGAGGACATAAGGACATCTTGAGAGAAGAGAGAACATAGGCATTTCTAGAGAGGTGAGAAAACATTAGAGAATCCAGAAAGAGGAGAGAACAGAAGTCCATCCAGAGAGAGCAGAAGACTGAAGGACATCCAGAGAGAGAAGAGAACTGAAGGACATCCGGAGTGAGAAAAAAACAGAACGGCATCCAGAGAGAGGAGAGGACAGAATAGCATCCAGTGACAGGAGAGAACAGAAGGGCATATAGAGAGAAGAGAAGAGAGAAGGATATCCAGAGTGGGGAGAAAATTGTCGTGCACCTAGTGAGAGGAGAAGACAGAAGGGCATCGGGAGAGAGTAGGGAACAGAAGGGCATAGGGAGAGAGGAGAAGACAGAAGGGCATCCAGAGAGAGGAGAGTGCTGAAGGGCATCCAGAGAGAAGAGAGGACAGAAGGGTATATAGAGAGAGTAGAGAACAGAAGGGCATCCAGAAAGAGGAGAAGACAGAAGGGCATTAGGAGATAGGAGGAGACAGAAGGGCATCCATAGATAGGAGGAGACAGAATTTTCTCCAGAGAGAAGACAGAGCAGAAGGGCATCCAGAGAGAGGACAGGAAAGAAGGGCATCCACATAAAATAGTACAGAAGGCCATAAAGAGTGAGGAGAAGACAGAAGGGCATCTAGATAGAGGAGAGAACAGAAGGGCATCCAGAGAAGGAGAAGATAGAAGCGAATCCAGAGAGAAGAGAGAACAGAAGGGCATACAGAGAGAGGAGAGAACAGAAGGGCATCGGGAGAGATGAGAAGACAGGTCATCCAGAGAGAGGAGATGACAGAAGGGCATACAAATAGAGAGGAGAAGAAAATTAGGAATTGCAGAGATAGGAGAGAAGAGTAGTGTATCCTGAGAGAGGAGATGATAGAAGTGTATGCGGAGAGAGGAGAGAAGAGAAGGGCATCAAGAGAGAGGAGAAGACAGAAGGGAATCCAGAGAGAGGAGAGGACAGAAGGACATCCCGAGATAAGAGAGAACGAAAGGGCATCCAGAGAGAGGAGAGGACAGAAGAGCAAACAGAGAGTCAATAAAACAGAAGGGCTTTAAGATAGAGGAGAGAACAGAAAGGCATCCAGAAAGAGGAGAAGAGATAAGGCATCCAGATGGATAAAAGGACCGACGGGCATCCCGAGAGAGGAGAGGGCAGAAGGCATTCACAAAGAGAAGAGAATAGAAGGGCATCCAGAGAGAAGAGAAAACAGAAGGGCATCTAGAGAGAGCAGAGAACAGAAGGGCATCCGGAAAGAGGAGAGGACAGAAGGGCATCGGGAGATAGGAGAAGACAGAAGGGTATCCAGAGAGAGGAGAGCAAAGAAGGGCATCCACATAAAGTAGTACAGAAGGACATACAGGGAGAGGAGAAGACAAAAGGGCATCTAGATACAGGAGAGAACAGAAGGGCATCCAGTAAGAGGAGAGAACAAAAGGGCATCCAGAGAAGGAGAAGACAGAAGGACATCCCGAGATAAGAGAGAACAGAAGGGCATTCGGAGAGAGGAGAGAACAGAAGGGCATCGGGAGAGAGGAGAAGACAGAAGGTCATCCAGAGAGAGGGGAGAACAGAAATGCATCCAGAGAGAGGAGAAGACAGAAGGGCATCCAGAGAGATGACAGGATAAAACATCATGCAGAGAGAGGAGAGAACAGAAGGGCATCCAGAGAGAGGAGAGACCAGAAGGGCATCCAGAGAGAGGAGAGAACAGAAGGGCATCCAGAGAGAGGAGAGAACAGAAGGGCATCCAGAGAGAGGAGAGCACAGAAGTGCATCTTGAAAGAGGAGAAGAGAGAAGGCATCCAGATGGAGAAGAGGACAGACGGGCATCCTGAGAGAGGAAAGGACATAAGGGCATCCAGGAGAGAAGATAACAGAAGGGCATCCGGAGAGAGGAGAGGACAGAAGGGCATCCAGAGAGAGCAGAGAACAGAAGGGCATCCGGAGAGAGGAGAGGACAGAATGGCCTCCAGAGAGAAGTGAAAGCAGATGGCATCCAGAGAGAGGAGAGGAATGTAACACATCCACAGAAAAGAGTACAAAAGGCCATACAGAAAGAGGAGAAAACAGAAGGGCATCCAGAAAGAGGTGAGTACAGAAGGGCATTCAGATAGAAAAGAAGACAGAAGGGAATCTAGAGTGAGGAGAGAATTGTAGGGCATCCAGAGAGAGGAGAACACAGAAGGGCATCGGAAGAGAGGAGAGAAGAAAAGGGCATCTGGAGAGAGGAGAAGACAGAAGGGCATTCAGAGAGAGGAGAAATTAAAAAGCTAATACAGAGAGTGGAGAGAACAGAAGGGCTTCCAGAGAGAGGAGAAGCCAGAAGGGCATCTAGAGAGAGGAGAATACAGAAGGGCACCCAGAGACAGTAGAAGTCAGAAGGAAATCCATAGAGAGGAGAAAACAGAAGGGCATCCAGAGAGAGGAGAAGACAGTAGGGAATCTAGAGAGAGGAGAGAACAGAACGGAATCCAGAGAGAGGAGAGAGCAGAAGGGCATCCAAAGAGAGGAGAAGACAGAAGCGCATCCAGAATGAGGAGAGAACAGAAGGGCATTCAGAGAGAGGAGATGACAGAAGGGCATCCCGAGAGATGAGAGGACAGAATGGGATCCAGTGAGATTAGAGAACTGAAAGGCATCTAGAGAGAGGAGAAGACCGAAGGGTATCCAGTGTGAGGATAAAATTGTCAGGCATCCAGAGAGAGGAGAAACAGAAAGGCCTCGGGAGAGAAAAGAGAACAGAACGGCATAGGGATAGAGGAGAAGACAGAAGGACAGCCAGAGAAAGGAGAGTACAGAAGGCCATCTAGAGAGAGAAGAGCACAGAAGGGCATCCAGAGAGACGAGGGAAAAGAAAGTCATCCAGAGAGAATAGAGGACTGAATGGCATCTAGAGAGAGGAGATAAGAGAAGGGCATCCAGAAAGTGGAGAGGAGAAAAACGGAATCCAGAGAGAGGAGATAACAGAAGGGCATCCAGAGAGAGGAGAGGACAGAAGGGCATCCAGAGAGAGAAAAGTGTAGAAGGCCCTCGAGAGAGAGGAGAGGATAGAAGGGATCCAGAGAGAGGAGAGAACAGAAAGCCATCTGGATAGAGGAGAAGACAGAAGGGCATCTAGAGAGAGGAGAGAACAGAAGGGCATCCAGAGAGAAAAGAGATCAGAAGGGCATCCATGGAGAGGAGCGTTTAGAAGGGCATCCAGAGAAAGGAGAGAACAGAAGAGTATCCAGAGAGAGGAGAAGACAGAAAGGCATCCACAGAAAGGAGAGAACAGAAGGGCATCCAAAGCGCGGAGAAGAAAGAAAGGCATCCAGAGAGAGGAGAAGTCAGAAGGGCATTCAGGATGAGGAGAGGACAGAAGGGCATCCAGAGAGATGAGAGAATAGATGAGAATCCAGAAAGAGGAGAGAACACAAGGGCATCTAGAGAGAGCAGAAGACTGAAGGACATACATAGAGAAAATACGACAGAAAGATATCCAAGTGAGGATAGAATTGAATGTCATCCAGAGAGGGGAGAAGAAAGACAGGCATCCAGAGAGAGTATAGAAGGGTATGAAGAGAGAGGAGAGGACAAAAGGGCATACAGAGAGAGGAGATATCAGAGGGTCATCCAGAGAAAGGAGAAGTCAGAAGGGAATCCAGAGAGAGGATACGACAAAAGGACATCCCGAGAAAAGAGAGAACAGAAGGGCATCCAGAGAGACAATAGAACAGGAGAGAATACAGAAAGAGGAGAGAACAGAAGCCCATCCAGAAAGAGCAGAAGACTGAAGGACATCCTGAGAGAGAAGGTTACTGAAGGGCATCCTTAGAGAGGATTAGACAGAAGGGCATACAAAAAGAGGAGAGGACAGAATTGCATCCAGTGAGAGGAGAGAACAGAAGGGCATCTAGAGAGAGGAGAAGATAGAAGGGTATCCAGAGTGAGGAGAAAATTGTCAGGCATTCAGAGAAAGTAGAAGACAGAAAGACATCTACAGAGAAGAGAACGGTAGAGAATCCATAAAGAGCAGAGAACACAAGGGCATCTAGAGAGAGCAGAGGACAAAAGGACATCCCGAGAGAAGAGAGAACAGAATGGCATCCAGAGAGATGATAGAACAGGAGAGAATACAGAAAGAGGAGAGAACAGAAGCCCATCCAGAGAGAGCAGAAAACTGAAGGACATCCTGAGAGAGAAGGGGATGGAATGGCTTCCGGAGAGAGGAGAAGACAGGAGGGCATCCAGAAAGAGGGGACAACAGAATTGCATCCAATGAGAGGGGAGAACAGAAGGACATCTAGAGAGAGGAGAAGACAGAAGGGCATCCAGAGAGAGAAGAGGACACAAGGGCATCGAGAGAGAGGAGAATACAGAAGGGCATCCATTGAGAGGAGAGAACAGAAGGGTATCAAGAGAGAGGAGAGGACAAAAGGGCATCCAGAGAGGAAAGAACAGAAGGACATACAAAGAAAGGAGAAGACAGAAAGGCATGCAGAAAGAGGAGAGGACAAAAATACATCCTGAGAGAGGAGAGAACAGAAGGACATCCAGAGAGATGATAGAACTGGAGAAAATACAGAAAGAGGAGAGAACAGAAGCCCATCCTGAGATAGCAGAAGACTGAAGGACATCCTGAGAGAGAAGAGGACTAAATGGTATCTGGAGAGAAGAGAAGACAGAAGGGCATCCAGAGAGAGAAGAGGACACAAAGGCATCCAGAGAGAGGAGAGGACAAAATGGCATCAAGAGAAGAAGAGAAGAGAAGGGCATCCAGAGAGAGGAGAAGACAGAAGGGCATCCCGTGAGAGGAGAGAGCAAAAGGGCATCCAGAGAGAGGAGAAGACAGAAGGGCATCCAGAGATTAGAGGACAGAAGGGAATCCGGAAAGAGAAGAGAACGAGAAGAGAACAGAATTGCATCCAGAGAGAGGAGAGAACAGAAGGGCATCAGAGAGTAAAGGACAGGAAGGCATCCAGAGAGAAGAGAGAACAGAAGTGTATCCAGAAAGAGGAGACTACAAACGGGCATCCACTGAGAGGAGAGACTGAAACTTTTCCAGAGAAAGGAAAAGACAGAAGGGCATCCAGAGAGAGGAGAGAACATAACGACATCCAGAGAGAGGAGAGCACAGAAGGGCATCCAGAGAGACGAGCGAAAAGAAAGGCATCCAGAGAGAATAGAGGATTGAAAGGCATCTAGAGACAGGAGAGAAGAGAAAAGCATCCAGAGAGAAGAGAAGACAAAAAAGGAATCCAGAGAGAGGAGAGAACAGTAGGGCATCCAGAGAGAAAAGATGACAGAAGGGCATCCAGAGAGAGGAGAGAAAAGAAGCACATCCAGAGTGAGGAGTGTGAAGAAGGCCATACAGAGAGAGGAGATGACAAAAGTGATCCAGAGAGACGAGAGAACCGAAAGCCATCCAGAGAGAGGAGAAGACAGAAGTGCATCTTGATAGAGGAGAGAACAGAAGGGCATCCAGAGAGAGAAGACAGAAGGGCATACGGAGAGAGGAGAGAACAGAAGAACATCCAGAAAGAGGATAGAACAGAAGGACATCAAGAGAGAGGAGAAGACAGAAGGGAATCCAGAGAGAGGAGAGAACAGAAGGGCATCCAGAGACAGGAGAGAGTAGAAGGTCATCCAGGGAGAGGAGAAGACAGTAGGGCATCCGGAGAGAGGAGAGAACAGAAGGGCATCCAGAGAAAGGAGAGAGCAGAAGGTCATCTAGAGAGAGGTGAAGACAGATGGGCATCCGGTGAGAGGAGAGAACAGAAGGGCATCAAGAGAGAAAAGAGAGAACAGAAGGGCATTCTGAGAGAGGAAAAGACACAAGGGCATTCAGAGAGAGGAGTGGACAGAAGGGCATCAGAAAGAAAAGAGAACAGAAGTGCATTAAGAGAGAGGAGAGAACAGAAGGGCATCCAGGGTGAGAAGAGGACACAAGGGCATTCAAAAAGAGGAGAATACAGAAGGGCATCCAGAGAGAGCAGGGAACAGAAGGGTATCTAGAGAGAGCAGAGGACAAAGGGTACACAGAGAGAGGAGAGAAAAGAAGGGCATCCAGAAAGTAGAGAAGACAGAAGTGCATCCAGAGAGAGCAGAGGACAAAAGGACATTCTGAGAGAAGAGAGAACAGAAAGGCATCCAGAGAGATGATAGAACTGGAGAGAATACAGAAAGAAGAGAGAACAGAAGCCCATCCAGATATAGCAGAAGACTGAAGGACATCCTGAGTGAGAAGGGGACTGAAGGGCTTCTGGAGAAAGGAGAAGACAAAATGGCATCCAGAGAGAGGAGAGGACAGAATTGCATCCAATGAGAGGAGAAAAACAGAAGGGCTTCTAGAGAGATTAGAAGACAGACGGGTATCCAGAGTGAGGAGAAAACTGTAAGGCATCCAGAGAAAGAGAAGAAACAAAGGCAACTAGAGAGAAGAGAACAGTAGAGAATCCAGAAAGAGCAGAGGACAGAAGGGCATCCAGAGATAAGAGAGAACAGAAGGGCATCCAGAGAGAGGAGAGAACAGAAGGGCATCCAGAGAGAGGAGATAGCAGAAGGGCATCCAGAGAGAAGAGAAGACAGAAGGGCATCCAAAGAGAGGAGGGAACATAAGGGTATTCGTGTAGAGAAGAAGACAGAAGGGCATCCAGGGAGGAGAGGACAGAAGGGCATCCAGAAAGAGAAGAGAATAAAAGGGAATCCAGAGAGTGGAGAGAACAGAAGGGCATCAAGAGAGTAGAGGACACAAAGGCATCCAGAGAGAAGAGAGGACAGAAGTGTATCCAGAGAGTGAAGAGGACAAAAGGGCATCCAGAGAGAGGAGAGACTGAATGTTATCTAGAGAAAGGAAAAGACAGAAGGGCATCCAGAGAGAGGAGAGGACAGAAGGACATCCCAAGAGAAGAGAGAACAGAAGCACATCCAGAAAGATGAGAGAACAGGAGAGAATCCAGAAAGAGGAGACAACAGAAGGCATTCCAGAAAGAGCAGAAGACTGAAGGACATCCAGAGAGAGAAAAGGAATGAATGGCATCCAGAGACAGGAGAAGACAGAAGGGCATCCAGAATGAGGAGAGGACAGAAGAGCATCCAAAGAGAGGAGAGCACAGAAGGGCATCCAGAGAGACAAGAGAAAAGAAAGGTATCCAGAGAGAATAGAGGACTGAAGGGCATCTAGAGACAGGAGAGAAGAGAAGGGCATCCAGAGAGAAGAGAAGACAAAAAGGGAATCCAGAGAGAGGAGAGAACAGAAGGGCATCCAGAGAGAGAAGACGACAGAAGGGCATCCAGAGAGAGGAGAGGAAAGAAGGACATCTAGAGTGAGGAGAGTGAAGAAGGCCATCCAGAGAGAGGAGAGGACAAAAGAAATCCAGAGAGAGGAGAGAACAGAAAACCATCCAGAGAGAGGAGAAGACAGAAGTGCATCTAGAGAGAGGAGAGATCAGAAGGTCATGCAGAGAGAAATGAGGTCAGTAGGGCATCCATGGAGAGGAGAAGTTAGAAGGGCATGCAGAGAGAGGAGAGAACATAGGGCATCCAGAGAGAGGAGAAGACAGAAAGGCATCCACAGAGAGGAGAGAACAGAAAGCCATCCAGAGAGAGGAGAAGACAGAAGGGCATCAAGAGAGAGGAGAGAACACAAGGGCATCCAGAGAGAAATGAGGTAAGAAGGGCATGCAGAGAGTGGAGAGAACATAGGGAATCCAGAGAGAGGAGAAGACAGAAAGACATCCACAGAGAGGAGAGAACAGAAAGCCATCCAGAGAGAGGAGAAGACAGAATGGCATCTAGAGAGAGGAGAGAACAGAAGGGCATCCAGAGAGAAATGAGGTCAGAAGGGCATGCAGAGAGAGGAGAGAACATAGGGAATCCAGAGAGAGGAGAAGACAGAAAGGCATCCACAGAGACGAGAGAACAGAAAGCCATCCAGAAAGATGAGAAGACAGAAGGGCATCTAGAGAGAGTAGAGAATAGAATGGTATCCAGAGAGTGGAGAGAACATAAGGACATCCAGAGAGAATAGAGGATCAGAAGGGCATGTAGAGAGAGCAGAGAACAGAAGGGTATCCAGAAAGAGGAGCAGACAGAAGGGAATCGGGAGATAGGAAAAGAGAGAAGGAAATCCAGAGAGAGGAGAGGACAGAATGGCCTCCAAAGAGAAGAGCGAGTAGAAGGGCATCCATAAAGAAGAGAGGACATAAGGGTATACACAGAAAAGTGTACAGAAGACCTTACAGAGAGGAGAAGACAGAAGGGCATCTAGATAGAGTAGAGAACAGAAGGGCATCGAGAGAGGAGAGAACAGAAGGGCATAAATAGAAGGGAGAAGACAGAATGGCTTCCAGAGAGTGGAGAGAACAGTAGGGAATCCTGAAAAAGGAGAAGAGAGAAGGCATCTAGATGGAGAAGAAGACAGACGGGCATCCTGAGAAAGGAGAGGATAGAAGGGCATCCAGAGAGAAAAGAGAACAGAAGGGCATCCAGAGAGAGGAGAGAACAGGAAGGCATCTAGAGAGAGCAGAGAACAGAAGTGCATCCAGAAAGAGGAAAAGACAGAAGGGCATTGGGAGATAGGAGAAGACAGAAGGGCATCCAGAGATAGGAGAGGACAGCATGGCCGCCAGAAAGAAGAGAGAGCAGAAGGGTATGCAGAGAGAGGAGAAGACAGAAGGGCATCCACAGAAAAGAGTACAGAAAGCCATACAGAGACAGGAGAAGAGAGAAGGGCATCTAGATAAACGAGAGAACAGAAGGGCATCTAGAGAGAGGAGAGAACAGAAGGGCATCCAAAGAGAGAGAGGACAGAAGGACATGCAGAGAGAGGAGAGACTAGAAAGGCATCCAGAGAGAGAAGGCAGTAGGGCATCCTGAGAGAGGAGAGGACAAAAGGGCATCCCAAGAGAGTTGAGAACAGAAAGGCATCCAGAGAGAAGAGAGAACAGAAGAGAATCCAGAAAGAGGAGAGAACAAAAGGGCATCCAGAGAGAGCAGAAGACTGAAGGACATCCAGAGAACGAAGAGGACAGAAGGGCATGCAGAGAGAGCAGAAGACAGAAGTGTATCCAGGGTGAGGAGAGAATTTAAGGGCATCCAGAGAAAGGAGAAGACAGAAGATCTTCTAGAAACAGTAATGAACAGAATGGCATCAGGAAAGAGGAGAAGAGAGAAGGCCTGCAGATGGAGAAGAGGACAGACGGCCATACAGAGAGAGGAGAGGACAAAAGGGAATCCATGGAGAGAGGAAAAGACAGAAGTGCATCCATAGAGAGGAGAGGACAGAAGGGCATCTGGAGCGAAGAAAGAACAGAAGGATTTCTAGAGAGAAGAGAACGAAGAGAATCCAGAAAGATTAGCGGACAGAAGGGCATCCAGAGAGAGGAGAAAATAGAAGGGCATCCAGTGAGAGAAGAAGGCAGAAGGAGATCCAAGGAGAGGAGAGGACAGAAGGGCATCCAGAGAGATGAGAAAACAGAAAATAATCCAGAATGAGGCGAGAACAGAAGGGCATCTAGAGAGAGCAGAAGACTGAAGGACATACAGAGAGAGAAGAGGACAGAAGGGCATCCACAGTGAGGATAAGACAGAAAGTTATCCATAGTGAGGAAAGAATTCTAGGGCATCCAGAGAGAGGAAAAGCCAGAAGGGAATACAGAGAAAGGAGAGAAAAGAAGGGCATCCAGAGAGAGGAGAAAACAGAAGGGAATCCAGAGAGAGCAGAGAACAGAAGGGCATCCTGAGAGAGGAGAAGACAGAAGGGAATCCAGAGAGAGGAGAGAACAGAAGGGCATTTGGAGAGAGGAAAATACACAAGGGCATCCAGAGAGAGGAGTGGATAGAAGGGCATCGAAAAGAGAAGAGAACAGTAGGGCATCCAGAGTGAGGAGAGAACAGAAGGGCATCCAGAGAGTGGAGAGAACTGAAGGGCATCCAGAGAAAGGAGAAGACAGAAGGACATCCAGAGAAAGGAGAGAAAAGAAGGGTATCAAGAGAGAGGAGAGGACAAAAGTGCATCCAGAGAGAGGAGAGAACAGAAGGGCATCCAGAGAAAGGATAAGACAGAAGGGCATGCAGAGAGAGGAAAGGACAAAAGGACATCCCGTGAGAAGAGAGAACAGAAGGGCATCTAGAGATAGGAGAAGTCAGAAGGGTATCCAGAGTGAGGAGAAGACAGAAGCGCATCCATAGAGAGGAAAGGACAGAAGGGCATCTGGAGCAAAGAAAGAACAGAAGGATATATAGAGAGAAGAGAACGAAGAGAATCCAGAAAGAGGAGAGGACAGAAGGGCATCCAGAGAGAGGAGAGAATAGAAGGGCATCCAGCGAGAGGAGAAGGCAGAAGGAGATCCAAAGAGAGGAGAGGACAGAAGGGCATCCCGAGAGAGGAGAGAACAGAAGGGCATCCAGAGAGATGAGAGAACAGAAGAGAATCCAGAATAAGGAGAGAACAGAAGGGCATTTAGAGAGAGCAGAAGACTGGAGGACCTACAGAGAGAGAAGAGGACAGAAGGGCATCCACAGAGAGAATAAGACAGAAAGTTGTCCAGAGTGAGGAAAGAATTGTAGGGCATCCAGAGAGAGGAAAAGACAGAAGTGAATGCAGAGAGAGGAGAAAAAAGAAGGGCATCCAGAGAGAGGAGAAGACAGAAGGGAATCCAGAGAGAGCAGAGAACAGAAGGGCATTTGGTGAGAAGAAAAGTCATAAGGGCATCCATAGAGAGGAGTGGCCATAAGGGCATTGAAAAGAGAAGAGAACAGAAGGGCATCCAGAGAGAGGAGAGAACAGAAGGTCATCAAGAGAGAGGAGAGAACTGAAGGGCATCCAGAGAAAGGAGAAGACAGAAGGGCATCCAGAGAGAGGAGAGAACGGAAGGGCATCCAGAGAAAGGATAAGACAGAAGGGCATGCAGAGAGAGGAGAGGACAAAAGGACATCCCGAGAGAAGAGAGAAGAGAAGGGCATCTAGAGATAGGAGAAGTCAGAAGGGTATCCAGAGTGAGGAGAAAATTGTCAGGCATCCGAAAAAATAGAAGACAGAAATGCATCTAGAGAGAAGAGAACAGTAGAGAATCCAGAAAGAGAAGAGGACAGAAGGGCATCCAGAGTGAGGAGAATACAGAAGCACATCCATAGAGAGGAGAGGACAGAAGGGCATCCAGAGCGAGGAAAGAACAGAAGGACATCTAGAGGGAA